>NW_015172583.1:109888-115478 GCF_001447785.1 Gekko japonicus
TCCATTGTTTCTCAGCAGCGCTACATCTTTGCCAGTTCCATAATTTTGCATTTCTGTGTCTGACTAATATATATTTTTTGCTTTCCCACACATACTATTTTTCCTTAATTTGTCTTCACTTAATTTCATCCTATCAGCTTCCACTGTTTTCTTCGATCTGTCAAGATCCATGTGACTGTTAATCCTATTGTCCACAGAGTTTTCAGTCCTTCCCCATTAAATTGATGGCTTCAGCTAAGGAGTTTCTGAAGCAAACATGTTAGAGCTGATAAAGACCCAAAGGAGGGAGGGCCTGCAAACATGATACAGGATAGGATTAAAATGCACAACAAATAGTTCAAAGTATACAAGACTTAAGGCTGAAAACTGAAATTCTATATTGGGTTTTTGCTTAAGGGAAGGGCCTTTTCCAGAGCACGCTTCGATGCATTTCCTTCTGCAGTAAGATTTGGCAGATTTTCTTAGTTGCCACTGCAGAAGCTACGTATATTGTCCCTGTTCTGGAAAAGTGCTTGATGGCCCCGGTCACACAGGCCAGACAATGCGGGAGGGGGGAGGCGTGGCCGTTCGCCCCGGAGCAAAATAAAGCGCAGTAGCCCAATCACACGGTCTCCCGAGTCTCTGTGCCTCGGTTGTTAGCTGGCGATCACACGGCGATGCTGCAGTGTGGCAAAGAAGCGGCACGATCACACAAGCGTTTTGCGTTTGTGCGCATGCACAGTTCTGCGGACCAGCACTGCTTTCAGTTTCGTGTTTGTGCGGATGCACTTACGAAAAACATCCGGTTTGCGACGGGACATGGACGGGCGCCGGATACCATGGGATACTAGCACTCCCGCGATCAGATGCCCGCTTGCACTGCGTGTTTTTCGGATACTAGTGCACTTTCCTTGGTACTTTTAAACTCTGCATCTTCAGTGGGATGCCATGGGTTGGCCACGGGTGCGCTACGTTTCCCAGATGTTGCGGTGTGATCGCGCCCCAAAAATCCACCCAACATGCGTGACTTTTGCGCGGCAAATTCTCTGTGTGAGCAGGGCCTGAATCTGTTACACATATTCTCCTGCATTGTGAATTCTGTCAAGAAGAAAGAGTGCAATTAATTATTCCACTCCTCTCTAAATTCATACCACTGAAGTATTATATGAACTTTAGGTCTGAAGTACTCTGGAAATAACTCTTAGAAGATACGCAGAAATCTGTAACTTAAGCGGTGGCAAAATTTTGTACTATAGCAATTAGAAAGTGGAAATGTTTGGAATTATCATAATAGTTTTTCTGAGCTCCGAGTTTTATGAGTATTAGATGATTTTAAGAGATGATTGGATCTTATGCTGTTTTTTGACCATAATAAACATTGACTGACTGGCTTAAGGGAAGGCAGGGTGTACATTAGAAAAGGGTACGAGTCCAATAGCACTTTAAAGGCTAACAAAATTTGTCATAGGGTATGAGCTTTGTTCAAACTATCGCACAATTGCACTCATATCACACACTAGCAAGGTCATGCTCAAGATCCTACAAGCTAGGCTTCAACAGTACGTGGATAGAGAACTGCCAGAAGTACAATGACTGTGTGGATCACAACAAACTATGGCAGGGCCTTAAAGAGATGGGAGTACCAGACCACCTCACATGTCTCTTGAGAAACCTGTATAAGGGCCAAGAAGCGACAGTTAGAACCGGATATGGAACAACTGATTGGTTCAGCATAGGAAAAGGAGTACGACAAGGATGTATATTGTCGCCTTGCTTATTTAATATATATGCAGAGTACATCATGCGAAATGCTGGCCTGGATGAATCACAAGCGGGAATTAAGATTGCTGGGGAAAAGATCAACAACCTCAGATATGCAGACGATACCACTCTGATGGCAGAAAGTGAAGAGGACCTCAAGAGCCTCTTGCTCAGGGTAAAAGAGGAGAGCGCAAAAGTGGGCTTGAAGCTCAACATCAAAAAAACTAAGATCATGGCATCCGGCCCCATCACTCCTTGGCAAATAGAAGGGGAAGCTGTGGAAGTAGTGACAGACTTCACGTTCCTGGGATCCCAGATCACTGCAGACTGTGACAGTAGTCATGAAATTAAAAGACGCCTGCTCCTTGGGAGGAAAGTGATGGCGAACCTAAACAGCATGATAAAAAGTAGAGACATCACCCTGCCAACAAAAGTCCGCATGGTCAAAGCAATGGTATTCCCAGTAGTCATGTATGGCTGCGAGAGTTGGACTACAAGGAAGGCCGAGCGCCGAAGAATAGATTCTTTTGAATGATGGTGCTGAAGACTCTTGAGAGTCCCTTGGACTGCAAGAAGAACAAATCAGTCAATCCTAAAAGAAACGAACATGAAACTGAGCAAACTTCAGAGGAAGGCGGAAGACAGGAGGGCCTGGCGGGAGCTGGTCCATGGGGTCGCGAAGAGTCGGACTCGACTGTGCGACTGAACAACAACAACAACTTCACTTCTTCAGATACAGCTCAAATGTGAATCCATCTGTCCTATATATCGGAAAGTTGAGTGATTTCACATGCCAAATGACATTAGCAATAGCAGGCAAATGACAACAAAAGGTGTGATTGGATTATGTGTGATATGCAGAGAAGAAGTAGGCGTGGAGAAATCAGCATTGGTAATGAGACAGGGAACCTTGGTCTCATTGTGCAATTAGATAAACCTAATCTGACAAAGTGTGCTTACGCATGAAAGCTTATACTGTGAAAAAAACTTTGGTGGTCTTAAAGGTGCCACTGGACTCAAACTTTGCTCTGCTGCTTCAGACCAACACGGCTACCCAACCTGAACAAACCAACCCAGTTATTTGTGAAAGTAGCATCAAATCTTTTCTTTTTTTCCCCCAGGACGAATCTGACACTCAAAAAGGAAGGATTCAAACGCATGAGCAAGCTGTTTGTGAGGCATGCTGCTGATAACAGGAGATGTGTCCCAAGGATGACATTATTGTGAGTTCTCTTAGGGCAGGTCTAAGCAAGAGTAATTCTCTTGTGATTAAAACATACAGTTGGTCTAGACAAGGTCTGTGTTCCAATGATTAGTCTGGCACACACAGAATGGGATGAAAATGCCCTGACCTGGATAGCACAGGCACGCCCGATCTCCTCAGATCTCAGAAGCTGAGCAGGGCCGGCCCTGGCAAGCACCTGGAAGGGTGACCTCCAAGGAATACCAGGGCCAGGACGCAGAGGCAGGAAATATCAAGCAACCTTTCTGAACTGTTCAAAACCCCACTGGGGGTCGCCAGAAGTCAACCATGACTTTGAGGCATGCACTCTCTCTCTCTCTCTCTCTCTCTCTCTCTCTCTCTCTCTCTCTCTCTCTCTCTCACACACACACACACACACACACACACACACAAAAGGGATCAAACTGTTCCACATCCATTATCAGCCATGTATACTAGAGGGGCACAGGGAAATGGGTGCAGCCACAAAATGGCCTCCATGGGAGGCAGAGCCAACCACAAAATGGTGGTCACAGGAGGCAATGCTAACCACCAAATGGCCTTGGTAAGAGGAGAGAGAGAGAGAGAGAGAATAAAAAGAGAAGCCACGTTGGATCGGGCCAATGGCCCATCCAGTCCAACACAGTGGCCAAAAATCAGAATGAAACCAAAGAAACGTGGCCAAAGAAACGTTATTTTAATCTGCACAGCCAATCAGATGTCCAGTGGTTCCACCTGGCCCCATCCACTTTCTAAAAACACTTGGGCACCAGCAAAGGTGTCGGCAGGAGCCATGGTTTCCACAGGGATCAAGCTAAGGACCCCTGGGTTAAGTGTTGGATTACGATCTAGAAGACCGAAGTCTGAATCCCCACCTTGCCATGGAACCTATCTAAAGCGTGGGGGATAGAAAGGGAGTTTGCACCCCCATCACCGTGGTCACGTGGCTGGCATGACTAGACGCTGAGGCGCATGGAACGCTGTTACCTTCCCACTGAAGCGGTACCTCTTTGTCTACTTGCAATTTCTTGCTTTCGAACTTCTAGGTTGACAGGAACTGGGGCCAGAGATGGGAGCTCACTCTGTCTTGCGGCACTCGGATCTCGAACTGCTGAACTACAGACCTTCCAGTCTGCAGTTCAGCGTCTTAACCACTAGGACATCATATTTATTTCTGGCTTCTTGCCTGTTTGGGGGGATAATTCCCCCTGCCAGCCAGCTCGCTGGTGGTGGAGAAGATCACCCGAAACCCAGGGAGCCTGGAATCCCTATCAATATACAATATATAATCCATATGAATATTCCAAGTTGATGATGTACAAGCAAGACCACAATCAGAGTGAACAAGACCAAATGCACCTGTGGGCCTTCTTCAGTGGTTGCAAATACAGATTCAGGGCTATTTTTGGGCAGGAACGCACAGGAACGGAGTTCCGGCTGGCTTCAGAGCTGGCCACGCCCACTATAGCCAAAACCTCTGTGTGCGTGGCTACAGAGGGAAGGCCTGGACAGCTAACCCCCGGGGACTCCGGGGCGGGTGGGCCAGGGGCCCCCCTGGAAGATGCCCTGCACGGGGGCGCCTAGGCAAGCCAAGGGAAGGCATGGGGGGGTGGCCTAACATGCTAATGATCTGTGGTGTTAGGGGTGTGGCCTAATATGCTACTGAGTTTCTGCTGTTGGGTGTGGCCTATTATGCTAATGAGTTCCTGCTGGGCTTTTTCTACAAAAAAAGCCCTGCAGATGCGTACATACACACCAAGAACAAGGGTTTGATGCACTAACCTAAACCAAACGTGGATTGATTCACATTGTATTCTATGTGGCCCCATGGTAGCATTATTAAGGTCATGGATCTTGTTCCTGCAGGACCAGCCCAAGTTTAGGGGCAAAAGTCCCAGAGGCACCTGTTTATATGCATGTCTTCCCGGGGGTGGTGGGAGGCATGACAAAATGAGGCAGCTCAGCTAATCATAGGCTGATTGATATTCCCTGCATTCCAAGGGACAGGACTGAGAGCTTCCTGGCATAACTACAGTGGTAAAGGTAAAGGTTCCCTTGCTCGAAAGCCAGTCGAGTCCGACTCTAGGGTTGTGGTGCTCATCTCCGTTTCAAAGCCGAAGAGCCAGCACTGTCCGAAGACGTTTCCGTGGTCATGTGGCCGGCATGACTAAACACCAAGGTGCATGGAACGCTGTTACCTTCCCACTGAAGTGGTACCTATTTATCTACTTGCAATTTCTTGCTTTCGAACTGCTAGGTTGGCAGGAACTGGAACTAGAGCTCACTCCATCATGCGGCACCCGGGTCTCGAATTGCTGAACTACTGACCTTCCACAGCCTGCAGTTCAGCGTCTTAACCACTTGAGCCACCGCAGCAAATAGGTAGGTAGGTAGGGGAGAGCAAATAGCATCCAGGTCAATTCTCAGTTCTTTGCAGTGCGATCCTCTCTACAGTCATTCCAGTCTACTTCCTTGTGAAGATGATTGCCACTTCAAATCCATAGGAATTCACAGTGGCACTGGAGTATCCACAGCCACCAGTTCTCTTCCTTCCTTCCTTCCTTCCTTCCTTCCTTCCTTCCTTCCTTCCTTCCTTCCTTCCTTCCTTCCTTCCTTCCTTCCTTCCTT
>NW_015172583.1:115517-125278 GCF_001447785.1 Gekko japonicus
CTCCTCCTCCTCCTCCTCCTCCTCCAAGCCTGGAAGACTTTTTTAAAAAGTTGTGATACACTCACTATTCATTTTATAAAATGTCCAAAAAATTGTGGTGGGAAATGGCTGATACAATAGGAGAGAGAGGAAAAATGGTGCCCAGTTTGTGTGGGGCATTCGGAAATCCATGTCCTTCCTTTTTAACATGCAATTCTGAGAACAGTGAATTTGGGAAATCTTCTGGGTAAACCTCTGGACGTAGAACGCCATAGAAGAAACCCTCGTGGAGGGTGATATTGTGTAGATGTTCCAAAAAAACACACACCCCAAACCAGGATGAGAGCTGGGGTGGAGAAAATGTTCCATGCGGAAGCAGCCAAAGTCTTTTGACGTCTGCACTTAGACAGAAGGAACTATGCACAGGATCGTGCTGTTACTGTACTACTGTTGAGCTGCCCAATGCAGGGCTATTTTTGGGCAGGAACGCACAGGAACGGAGTTCCGGCTGGCTTCAGAGTTGGCCACGCCCAGCACAACCAAAACCTCTGTGTGGGTGGCTACAGAGAGAAGGCCTGGAAGCAACCCCCCCCCGCAACTCCGAGGCGGGCGGGCCAGGGGACCCCTCCCGTGCCTTCCACGGCCTGTCCAAGGGCCAGCTTGCCCAGGCTCCCCGCAGCCGTGGGGCACCTGGGCAAGCCAAGGGAAGGCATGGGGTGTGGCCTAATATGCTAATGAGTTTATGCACGTGTGGCCTATTATGCTAATGCATTCCTGAGCTCGTCTTGCTACAAGAAAAGCCCTGGCCCAATGTATTATAAGATGCAGGTGGCAGCAGCAAGATTGTAATTCATCACAGTAAAAAAAAATTTTAGTGGGCTCTGAGGGTTCCCAACTGACTGGGAGAGACCAGGCAGGGCTGGCACCAGCAGACCCCGAGATGGGCAGCTGCCAGGACCCAGGGTTTCTGGCAAGGCCCACCGCTGTCGACCCGTTCTCCCAGCTGCACACGTTGGCATTGTCACTGCGGAAGGTGATCAGGCGGCTGTGAGCAAGGGCAGCGGGAGGGATTGCAGAGGACAGGAAGGTCATATGGGCAGGTGAGGGGCATATGGGTGGCAAGGAAGGAGGGCGGGAGCAGGGGCCTGATGGGGGAGGGGAGAGACCTCAGCAGGCTCTGCCCAGGGCCCACCAAAACCTAGAACTGGCTCTGATAACCAGGATCTGGCCTGCTCTTGTGCCTCTAGCAGCAGTTTCATGTGCGAGACCCAGCAGAAACTGCTTTTCAGAACAAGGAGATGAAACACGATTGCCTGCTAATGTCACCACATCGCTGTACATGTACCAGCCGAAAAAGAGGCAGGCTTTGCTGGTCAACCATGACATTTCCATGATGGGGAGAAAGAATGATATGCAAGCTTTGTGCAAGGTGTGCAAAGCCAATGTATGCTTACTATGCCGTAAATGACACGGGGAAAGAACCTCAAATAGCACACGTGGCCCTTACCCCAGGTATCGCAGCCCAAACGCTGCAATCGACATTTGTGGCGCAAGCAGCTGGGAATAGCTTAGGGGGACTGTGTGGCTCCAAGCCCCTTCTAGTCAGGCTTGGTAATCTTGCGTGCTTTTCTGCTGAGTGCAAACAGGGCCTGGACCTTTCACATTCTTTCGAGCTGTTTGCAGAGGCTTTCTTCCAGCGGACAGCAGATTAGCACATTCCTGTCTAATGCTGAGAAATTTCCCAACAGAGTGTGGTCTGGGAGTGGCACCAAATGGGCTGGAGGGAGAAAGAGAGCATCTACCTCTAGTGGGAGTTCCTCAACACTGTTGATTTGGAAGAGCTCTAAGGACATTCTTGATTGGCAGTTTATGACTATTGGGTGTGGCGGCAGGGTTGCCAGCTCTGGGTTGCAAAATACAGATCAAGATGGGTAGTTGGAGGGCTATTTTTGGACAGGAACGCACAGGAACGGAGTCCCGGCTGGCTCCCAAGTTGGCCACGCCCAGCAGGAACTCATTAACATAATAGGCCACACCCAACAGCAGAAACTCATCAGGATTGGCTAAAATTAGGGTGTGTGGCCTAACATGCAAAGGAGTTCCTGTTCCAAAAAAAAAAAAAGCCCTGGGTTTTGACAACAAACAAGGTAAAGAGAATAAGAAGCAAAAGGTGGGTGTGGTTGGATGACCACACGTCTGGTAACATGGGGGTGTGGCCTAATATGCGGATGAGCTGTGTGGTCAAGGGTGTGGCCTAATATGCTAATGAGTTCCTGCTGGGCTTTTTCTACAAAAAAAGCCCTGGGTAGTTGTGTTAGTCTCTCTGTCGCAGTAGAAAAGAGCAAGAGTCCAGTAGCACTTTAAAGACTAACAAAATATGTGGCAGGGAAGGAGCTTTCGTGAGTTCCTTGTGCTGTGGGCACAATCTCCCATCTTCCACTGGAGGGCTTTTTTAAAAAATTGGGAATTGTCTTTGTCCATCAACTAATTAATCTAATCCATCCACTAATGTTCCATTTATGCTTGCATCACATAAGCTCCCGCCTTGTTGGTGAGATTAGTATTCCTCTGGCTGCCTCTGTTCCTGTCACATGACTTGGATGTCCCTCTGTTCCTGTCACATGACTTGGGTGTCCCATCCTGTCACATGACTTGGATGTCCCATGTTTGCAACTCAGTGAGTCCGTGTTCCCCCTTGGGTGTTAACTTCCAGGTCTGGAGAAGTTGAAGACCTCTGCACCTGAGAATGGCGAGGAGGAGCAACTGCTGATGTACTGTTCAATCTTCAGTTCTTAAATGGTACACTCTCCAGCGTCGTCTTGGCTTGGTATACCAGAAGCTAGCACAGGAGGGGCAGAGTTTTAGCTGGGGACAACCGGGTACAGCTCTGGTTTTACTAGTAAGGAAGCCCACAGGTAGTCTCACCACTGAATCTTCCTTTCCCTGAGTCCTGTGACATGTGCAAAGGCAGGGCTCTTTTTGTAGAAAAAGCCCAGCAGGAACTCAATAGCATAATAGGCCGCACCCAACAGCAGGAACCCATTAGCATATTGGGCCACACCCCTGACAGCACAGCTCATTAGCACATTAGGCCGCACCCCCATGTTACCAGAAGTGTGGTCATTCAGCCACACCCACCTTTTGCTTCTTATTCTGTTTACCTTGTTTGTTGTCAAAACCCAGGGCTTCTTTGTAGCAGGAACTCCTTTGCATGTTAAACCACACACCCCTAATGTAGCCAATCCTAATGAGTTTCTGCTGTTGGGTGTGGCCTGTTATGCTAATGAGTTCCTGCTGGGCGTGGCCAATTTGGGAGGCAGCCGGAACTCCGTTCCTGTGCGTTCCTGCCCAAAAATAGCCCTGTGCAAAGGAATGGAGAACGGGTTGTCCTTTCTTGGGTTCATCCTGCAAGAACTCAATTGGAAAACAGAACCTTTGCACTTCCTTTCCTCTGTGGAGAATGAACAGGAAAGGAGAAGAGGTTTCTCGTCCTTCCCACAGGGCTTTTGCAGGAAGTGGTGGCAACAGTGGTGAGATGCCACTGGGGCGGTTGCAAACCCCCATTTTAGTAGAGGAAAAACAGTTCTTTTCAAGGGCGTAGACTTTCCAATTTCCCGGGGGGTGGGTGGGGCTGGGCCAGAGGCATTGCCAAGGCAGCAGGAGGGAAGAAACCTGGGCGAGCTGGGCTCCTCCATGCCTGGCAGAAGATGAGGTGCAGAGGTGAGAGGTGGGCAAGCAGAAGAATCGGCTTCCCACAGTTCAGCCCCATTATATCCTATGGGCCATTGAAGTCAATGGCGAAAACGTAGGGTATATTCTGGGGGCTGGAGGGGAGGGGGTTTGAGGGAGAAGCTCCAAACCCACAGGGTAGATGCTGGAGCCTCTCCCCAAGATACCAACCAAGGCCATGTTTCAGGAACATTAAACCAGGGGGTCCAATTCTACGGGCCCCCAAACAGGTTGCCACCATCCCCTCTATTGTTCTCTATGGTGGGGAAAAAAGTTTCAGCAGACTGTGACAGTAGCCATGAAAACGCAACAGTGGCCGCCGGATTGGAAAAGGTCAGTATACATTCCAATCCCAAAGAAGGGCAATGCCAAGGAATGTTCAAACTATCGCACAATTGCACTCATATCACATGCTAGCAAGGTCATGCTCAAGATCCTACAAGCTAGGCTTCAACAGTACGTGGATAGAGAACTGCCAGAAGTACAAGCTGGGTTTCGAAGAGGTAGAGGAACTAGAGATCAAATTGCCAACATTCGCTGGATTATGGAGAAAGCAAGAGAGTACCAGAAAAACATCTACTTCTGCTTCATTGACTATGCTAAAGCCTTTGACTGTGTGGATCACAACAAACTATGGCAGGTCCTTAAAGAGATGGGAGTACCAGACCACCTCACATGTCTCTTGAGAAACCTGTATAAGGGCCAAGAAGCAACAGTTAGAACCGGATATGGAACAACTGATTGGTTCAGCATAGGAAAAGGAGTACAACAAGGATGTATATTGTCACCTTGCTTATTTAATATATATGCAGAGTACATCATGCGAAATGCTGGCCTGGATGAATCACAAGCGGGAATTAAGATTGCTGGGGAAAAGATCAACAACCTCAGATATGCAGACGATACCACTCTAATGGCAGAAAGTGAAGAGGACCTAAAGAGCCTCTTGCTCAGGGTAAAAGAGGAGAGCGCAAAAGTGGGCTTGAAGCTCAACATCAAAAAAACTAAGATCATGGCATCCGGCCCCATCACTCCTTGGCAAATAGAAGGGGAAGCTGTGGAAGTAGTGACAGACTTCACGTTCCTGGGATCCCAGATCACCGCAGACTGTGACTGCAGCCATGAAATTAAAAGACGCCTGCTCCTTGGGAGGAAAGCGATGGCGAACCTAAACAGCATGATAAAAAGTAGAGACATCACCCTGCCAACAAAAGTCCGCATGGTCAAAGCAATGGTATTCCCAGTAGTCATGTATGGCTGCGAGAGTTGGACTATAAGGAAGGCCGAGCGCCGAAGAATAGATTCTTTTGAACTATGGTGCTGGAGAAGACTCTTGAGAGTCCCTTGGACTGCAAGAAGAACAAATCAGTCAATCCTCAAAGAAATCAACCCTGACTGTTCCCTGGAAGGCCAGATAATGAAACTGAAGCTCAAATACTTTGGCCACCAAATGAGAAGGGAGCACTCACTGGAGAAGACCCTGATGCTTGGAAAGATTGAAGGTCAAAGAAGACGGGGACGGCAAAGGATGAGATGGTTAGACAGTGTCATAGATGCAACAAACATGAGTGAACTTCAGCGGACAGAAGAAGACAGGAGGTCCTGGCGTGACCTGGTCCATGGGGTCGCGAAGAGTCCGACTCGACTGTGCGACTGAACAACAACCTAAAATATCCTGAAGAACCACAGAAAAAGCTTAACCCTGTACTATTTCAGCAAACTTGCACATCTGCCAAGAGTACTATACATCCATAAGTGAACACATGACGCTGCCATACACTGAATCAGACCGTTGGTCCATCAAAGTCAGTATTGTCTACTCTGACTGGCATCGGCTCTCCAGGGTCTCAAGCAGAGGTCTTTCGCATCACCTGCTCCCAGATCTTTTAACTGGAGATGCCAGGGATTGAACCTGGGACTTCTACACGCCAAACAGATGCTCTACCACTGAGCCACAGGCCACAGTGCTGTCAGTTCACGACTGACTTAAGGCAACCCCAGCAAGGGTCTTTCAAACTGAGAAGCAGAGGTGGTTTGCCATTGCCTTCTCCTGAACAGTCTTCCATAGTGGCCTCCCATCCAAACACCTACCCTGTTTAGCTTCCGAGATTGGACAATCCCATGCTGCCTTCCCTCCTTGCAAAGAGTTTTGCAGGCCTGAATTCTAGGTGAGTGTGAGTTTCAAAATTTTAGAAAGAGAATGCTGCACTCTGCACAAGCTCAGTGTTGTTCTTGCCTTTGTTGCTTTACAGCTCTTAGAACTGAGCAGGCAGTGGGACTGGCTCAGATTAAGCCCTGGGGATGTATTCAAAGGTGGCATGCACCCAAAGAATGACATGATAAGCAAGGCGGCTGCCTCAATGGCTGACTGTAGCCTTCATTCTAAACCCCCCTCCCTCCCCACTCATCTGGAGTCACTGATTGTGCTTTTCGGCTTTTCTTTTCTTGTCTGATTGGGGAGAAAATAGTTTCCAGACAAGGGATCAAAACACAGCCAGTTAATTGCTGGCACTTAAAAGGCATACCAGGGCTTCTGCCCGGAGGTGCCCAGCCTCCTCCCTGCTCAGCCAAGCCAGATAAAGCTTCTAATGAGGAGCGCAAAAAAGATCCAGGTTTCCCACTGTGCCTTCCTCCTCCTCTGTAAATCTGCTAACAAAGTAATAATGTTAAGATGCAAGCAAATCTCTCTCCTCCTAAGTGTGGTTCTTTGCCCTAAAAAGGTACAACTTGGAAGGCAGCAAATATGCAAGATATTAGCTGTTAATTCATAATTTAGTGCCTGTTCTATAGCAGGGGTCCCCAGGTACGCATGGACCCATGGCGCTCCCCACTGGGAGTTCCCTCTAAGCTGATTCCGTGTGAGCGAGCTCACAGTTTTTTAGCCTCTGGCTCACAAATTTTTTGTCTTAGCGGAGGAAGGGGATGGCTCCAGAGCAACCTAATTTATGCAGTAGCCAAATTGCTCGCTCACAACTTCAATGCCAGTCGCTCACAGAGTAGAATTTTTGCTCACAAGACTCGTCAGTTTCCCACTACTTGCTGCATGGCTGCATTTTGACCCGCAGCATCCCCCAATTTTCCCCGCATCTTGTCAATCCTTGTATTTTGAGATCGAGAAGATGTGGGGATGATCGGTGGATGCTGCGGGTCAAAATGCAGCCACACAGCAAGTACTGGGAAATTGATGGATACAATCGGGGGAAGGGAAGAGCGAGGGCGGTGCAGCTGCTTGTGGGGAATCAGTCAGAGTCTCTGACGCCTGGAGATCACTTATAATAGCAGATCTCCAGCCACCACCTGGAGGCTGGCAACCATAATAACAAAATGTGTCTTCAGGCTGTTTCCTCCGTGCTTAAAAGGTTACATCTGCCTTCACCCATTAATAAAAAAGAAAGCACTGAAGCAAGGTTTATGTTTCCACATCTACATTATTTCATAGCTCAGCAGACTGAAAAACACTGAAAAACACTTTTAAATATCAAGCACCCACCATCCCAAGGAAGCCTGGGATTTGCAGATCTGTGCTGCAAATGATAATTCTTAGGGTTGCCACCTTCAGTTTGGAAAATTCCTTCCTAGAGAGTTGGGGACAGTGCCTGTGGAGGGCAGAGTCTGGAGTGTGGGAGGAGGTCAGTGGGGATGTGGTGCCACTCTAGAACTTCTGTTGCTCTAGCCTCTGTGGCATGCCCTCTGAAGTTGCCATTTTCTCCAGGGGAATTGATTTATTTGCAGTCTGAATCTGTAATTCCAGGGAACTCCAAGTTCTGCCTGGACTGGAGGTTGGTAGCCCGTGTGCATTGGCCTCTCCCATACCACATTGCAGGACAGGATTTTTCTGTTAAAAAGAGGGTGATTAGTTTGTATAAAATGACACTGAATCTCAGCATGTCATTTTAACAGATACTGAAGCTGGTCCCCTTGATGATATACGAAACTCAAAAGCCGCTAAATTGAGGATTAAGTGATACACTCACACTCACACACACGTCTAGTTAAATGAATGATTTTTTGCTCCTTTGGTCAAAATTAAACTAGTTGTAAAATGCATAGCCTCGGGAAGCAGCTTATTAGTTCGACCTGCACTCCAACTGGAAAGGAGTCAAAACCCAATCACAGGCCCCATTCACATGGAGAAGTTGCCACACTGAAGACACGGATGATAGGTGGATTTTCCGGGTGCGATCACACCGCAACATCTGGGAAGCGTCGTGCACCTGTGGCTAACCCGTGGCTTGTTGCCGAAGATGTACTAGTTTCTGGGAAATGCGGGGCAAGGGCGGACGTCTGATCGCGTTTCCGCTGGAAACCCGTGGCATCCGGCGCTAGGGTTGCCAAGTCTTATCGACTTACCGGCGGGGGAGCATCGCAGGGCTCCGGGAGCCCTCGTCCTACGCGCGCACACGGGCACAAAGTGTGTGCGTGCCGCCAGCACGTCCCGGAAGTGACGCGCTATGTCGATCACGTTGGGGGCGTGGCCCCAATCGTCGGAGGGAAAACCATAGAGTTTTCCCTCCGATGATCGGGGCCACGCCCCCAATGTGATCAATGTGGTTGTGTCACCTCTGGTGATGCAGCCACGCTGCACTTTGGGGGGCGGAGTTCCCCCCAGGGCCTGATTCCGCGGCGGCGGAAATCAGGCCTCCAAAGCGGGGGTTTACCCGCCCCCACTTGGCAGCCCTATCCGGCGCCCGCCCATGTCCTGTTGCAAACCGGATGTTGGTTTTTTTTAAGTCTCCGCAGGATGTGCACAAACGATCATGCACATGCGCAAACTTTGGTGAGAGAAAAAAAATTCCCATTTGCCACGGAAGTAGCGCAGCACGATTGCCGGTGTGATCCCGTCATGCTGCTTCTTTGCCGCGCTGCAGACTAGCCATGTGATTGGCACCTAACGGCCTAACCACGGGACCTCAACAGGACGTCTGATCGGGCTGCCGCGCATTACTTTGTTCCGGGGCAAACAGCCACGCTCCCCCCCCCCGCATTTTCCGGCCCGTGTGACCGGGGCCACAGTCTGACGAAGTGTGCTTTGCACAAGAAAGTTCACACCTTGAATAAAACTTTGTTGGTCTTAAAAGTGCCACTGGACTCTAACTCTGTTCTGTGGCTTCAGACCGAATAGGGCTGCCAAGTGGGGGCGTGTGGCGGGTAAACCCCTGCTTCAGAGGCCCGATTTCCACCGCCGCGGAATCGGGCCCCAGGGGAACTCCGCCCCCCGAAGCGCAGCGTGGCTGCGTCACCAGAGGTGACGCAACCACGTCAATCACGTTGGGGGCGTGGCCCCGATCATCACGTTGGGGGCGTGGCCACGGCTTCAACGTGATCGACGTCGCACGTCACTTCCGGTGACATGCTGGCGGCGTGTGCGCGCATTGCGCGCGCGCACGTCAAAGAACGGCTCCCGGAGCCCGGCGACGTTCCCCCGCCAGTAAGAACATTTCACTTGGCAACCCTAAGACGGACACAGCTGCCCACCTCAATCAGTCTTTATTCCGGGCAACTATGAAGGCAGGGTCCATGTGTACAAGAATTCTCCAGCTTTGTACACAAGTGCATGGGCCCTTATAGTGAGTAGTGGCAGGGTACCTGTAATGTATTCAGATGCTGCCTGAATGCATTAGGAGGTATGTAAATCCTCCCATAGAGAAGCCATGCAAAGCTTCAAGCTTCGGCAGGGATTCGCGCCGAAAAGTATTGTGGCCAATCAGATTTGAATGTTTGTAAGCGGGACCGCTTATGATTGGTCGTTCATGCACACAACCTGATAGGTTGGTTTAATGTACAGTAGGTGTGGCTACATTAGCCCGAAGTGTTTAAATACCGAACTAGCTGCAATGAAATGTGAGTTGTCAGATGACAAATGTTCGGGCTATCAAGAGTTGTACCGTGTCAGAAGAAGTCGATTGAAGAGCTGAATAAACCTGAGTTTTCTGAAATCACTCTCTGACTACTTTGTTAAGTGCGGACTTAACAATTGGCGACGAGGATGGGATCCAGGAGCGGGTAGGCAGCCCCGCTGGTCCCGAACCAACGACGGACAACCAAGAGCAGCA
>NW_015172583.1:129435-136532 GCF_001447785.1 Gekko japonicus
TTGGGTCCAGAATGTATGTGGTACGACTTGCTGATGGTCGCAAGTGGCGTAGGCACGTAGACCAGTTGAGGCAACGGTGGGCGACTGACCGACCCAACGCGTTGCCAACTGAGTCAATAGACCCCGAGGACCTTCTGAGACCTCCCCTGGAGGCGAGTGCTGACGGGCCTGAGGGCATCAGCACTGTTCCAGAGGCTGGGCAGACCCCTCCTCTCGAACTAGGTGTAACGGATGGAAGTGTTCCTGGCTCTGAGGTCCCAGAGCCAACCGAAGTGCCACTGACGGAATTGAGCCCTGAGCCGAGTCCACCGAGACGGTCTCAGAGAACGAGACGAGCACCTTCCTACCTGAGCGATTATGATTGTTCGTAGTTGTTTTTGCTTAGGGGGGAGGGATTTGTAATGTATTCAGATGCTGCCTGAATGCATTAGGAGGTATGTAAATCCTCCCATAGAGAAGCCATGCAAAGCTTCAAGCTTCGGCAGGGATTCGCGCCGAAAAGTATTGTGGCCAATCAGATTTGAATGTTTGTAAGCGGGACCGCTTATGATTGGTCGATGTAATGTATTCAGATGCTGCCCTGAATGCATTAGGAGGTATGTAAATCCTCCCATAGAGAAGCCATGCAAAGCTTCAAGCTTCGGCAGGGATTCGCGCCGAAAAGTATTGTGGCCAATCAGATTTGAATGTTTGTAAGCGGGACCGCTTATGATTGGTCGTTCATGCACACAACCTGATAGGTTGGTTTAATGTACAGTAGGCGTGGCTACATTAGCCCGAAGTGTTTAAATACCGAACTAGCTGCAATGAAATGTGAGTTGTCAGATGACAAATGTTCGGGCTATCAAGAGTTGTACCGTGTCAGAAGAAGTCGATTGAAGAGCTGAATAAACCTGAGTTTTCTGAAATCACTCTCTGACTACTTTGTTAAGTGCGGACTTAACAGTACCTAACGTCACACTTACCTTAGGCCCCATAATCTGTCTGGGTATCCCTGCATTCAAAGTGAGGGAGACAGTAGCTCTGCCTCAGCAAGCCATTCCTTGGTTTTGTTTCCTTTTGAGAAGGAGTGTTTAGACTCGTTTTTAAAGGGAAAATTCTGTTAAAAAGAAAGAAACGTCACAGGATGTGAGGTGGCAGTGCACCCAGGAAATGATGGTACTACAGTCACATCACCAACTAGCTAAGGAGCCACCCTTGGAGCCAAACATATATCAAGCACTTTGTGAGTTTACAATAGCTGGAATTGTGTTTTAAGAAAAGAAAAAAAAGTTGGCATAATTCAACTCCTGAAAGTTACTTGATAAGGAAAGCCAGGGATTGTGAGGAATGTCCAGACTGTGAGTAATAACAGAGTACAGATTGGACTGTCAGTTGGGGCAATTTGATGACTGTGGTAATGAGGGCCTGATAAAACACTGTTTTATTGCTTGGCCACAAACTAGTAGGCACACTATTTATTGCTTTATATTTATTTAATCACACACCCCAAACTACTACATAATTTGGTTTTAAGCTTGTTAAAGTATCAGTAATTTCCCCAAAGGGGAGATTTTGGGAAAGTGTCTGCTAGAGATGACTAATTATGGGCAGTGTTCCCTCTAAGCTGAATTAGTGTGAGCTAGCTCACAGTTTTTTAGCCTCCGGCTCATGCATTTTTGTCTTAGCTCAGGAAGGACAGCTCCAGAGCAAACTGATTTATGCAGTAGCCAAATCGCTTGCTCACAACTTTCATGCTAGTAGCTCATGAAGTAGAATTTTTGCCCACAAGACTCCACAGCTTAGAGGGAACATTGATCATGGGGCTGCAAGATAGTATGCGTTGTCTAGGAAGTCAGCCCCATTGAGTTAAATAGGATTCAGGCATAAGTTTGTATGGCATTTCAGCCAGTTAAGAGTTTCCTGGTTGTGACTGACCAGTCAGCCAGTCCGAGTCTGTAATCTAACTGTGCCTTCAAAGAGCTTGAGGTGGTATTCCAAATATGGCCAAGGGAAGAATTCCATTTTACCCTCATATAACAACCTGAAAAACAGGCTAGGCTGAGAGAACAACTTGCCCAAGGACAGCAAGTAAACTTTATGGTCCAGGCAGGAATTTGAAGAAAAAGAAGAGTAGGTTTATATACGCCACTTTTCTCTACCTTAAGGAATCTCAACGCGACTTACAATCTCCTTGCCTTCCTCTCCCCACAACAGGCAACACGTGAAGTAGGTGGGGCTGAGAGAGTTCTGAGAGAACTGTGTGACTGGCCCAAGGACACCCAGCAGGCTTCACATGCAGGAGTGGGGAATCAAACCCGGTTCTCCCGATTAGAGTCCGCTGCTCTTAACCACTACACCATGTTGTCTTTGAACACAGGTCCACACATCTACATCTAACCCAGTGATCCACAACATGTTTTTTATTTTATACCCACTTTCTTCTTCCCTAAAGCAAAGAACCAATCCTGGCCTTCCTCCACCACTTTGGAGCTGGTGGGAGGGTAGCCAGCCTCCAAGTGGGGACTGGAGATCTCCTGGAATTACAGCTGAACTCCAGATGACAGAGATCAGTTTCTGTGGAGAAAATGGGCTGCTTTAGAGGGTGGACTCTGTGGTGCTATACCCTGCTGAGGTCCCTTCCCTTCCTGGTTTCTAAATCTGTGGGAATTTCTCAACCTGGAGTTGGCAACACTAACTGGAGGTGCTTCAGATGAGCCTTTGTGTCTGCAGGGAGTATCCATTCAGAAACCGTTGCCTTTACTGTAGGAGGCAGCTTGCCTTGCAATCTCCTAACATTTGTGATTGGCACTAGCTTCCATGACAGCGGCGGCCATTTTGTACTTGGTTGTGTCTTACGGCTGCCAGCCTCCAGGTGGTAGTTGGAGACCTCCCGCTATTACAACTAATCTCCATGTGACAGTAGGGTTGCCAAGTCCCCCCGGGGGGTGGATTTCCCCCCGCTTTGGAGGCCCGATTTCCGCCCCCGTGGAATCGGGCCCCAGGGGAAACCCCACCCCCACGTGCACGTCACCCGGATGTGACATCATGACGCCGGGCACGCTGGGGGCGGGGCCACAGCTATTTGAGGGGAAAACATAGAGTTTTCCCCTCAAATGGCAGCCACACACGCGCGTGCACGCACTCAGGACGCCGGGCAGGAGCCCCCCGCCACCAGGTAAAAAAGATTTGGCAACCCTATGTGACAGAGATCAGTTCACCTGGAGAAAATGGTTGCTGTGGAAGATGGACTCTATGGCATTATAACCCATTGAATTCCCTCCCCTCCCCAAACCCCACCCTCTTCAGGCTCCAGCCCTAAAACTTCCAGGTATTTCCCAACCTGGAGCCGGCAACTCTACTGTGCCCCATGGCGGCCATTTTCTGCCGGTTCAAGGTCTATTGGAGCCTCAACCCAACCCGCTGGAGGAAGAAATATCTGTGGCATGTTATGATGTTTTGTGGGTGTCTTTGCTGACAAAGTCGCTCTTATCTGGTCTGAGTTGGACTCCAGTTTACTTAGAGAGAACCCATACCAGACTCATCAGTAGTGACTGTTTGTTGCTGTTGCTTAGTTCCCTTTATTTGCTCCCTGATACCGACAGATTGCTGGAAGTTGTGAAACCCACCATTTGCAAGTGAGATCTTTGATCATAGCTGATCAGATTATGGCAAGAGGAACTGAGACAGCCGCTGGCCATAGTGATGAATACCTCTTTGCTGAGGGGATAACTTCCACATGTACTTTAGGAGACAATGGTGTGAGCTCCTTAGACAGAGAAGACTCACCTGGTCTGTTTCTTATATCTCTATTTGAGCAAGAAGGTAGAGCATGTAGTGACAAAGCAATGTCAGGGTTTTATGGGTGATAACATAAACACAGCAGGGTGGTGTCTGGAGCCCTGTGGAGTCTGCTGGTGTATTTCCTGGCATTTGTTTGCTTCTTGAATCTCCGGGATGAAATTGAAAGGCTCTGGCATGGAGCAGAAAACAGGAGCGAGCTTTGTGTCACTTTTTTTATCAGCAGCAAAGTGTCTGACAAAGTGTTGCACTTATCCCAGGATGGTGCAAAACAGCTGCCAGCCCTAAGCTTAGTTACAGACACAAACTTTCTTCTGTCTGTTGGCTTAAAAATATCTCCCTGGGACTGTGCAGGGAGCATATCTTTCAACTTTCAGAGGAAGCAATTGAAACTAAACAGTGTTTCTTCCCCAAAGCAAAGAGCCAAGCCTGCCCCAATGGCAGCCATTTTGGTGTCAAAATTCCAAGATGACCTACAGACGTCTCAAAATTCCAAGATGACCTACAGATGCAACAAAGTTAGGGATTCCTATGTTAAATTATTTAAGGCCCCTGCCACACGGCAGGGAAAACACTGGGCAAAGCGCGGCTTCTAAAAGCCGCACCAAAAAAGAGACGCCGCAGTGGGATCCCACGATCCCCTGAGCCGCGGCACCGTTGCTCCCCGGCACGATCAGATGCCGGGGAGGAAGAGACGAGTGGGAGGGGGAGGCTGCCGAACTGCGCATGCTCGAGCATGCGCAGTATGGCCGGGGGCCGGGGATGCACCGGCAAAAAGACGTGCCGGCGATCCCACGGCTGGCAGTGATGCGGCCCTTCGGAAAGAACCACCTAGGTAGGTGGTTCTTTTTTGCTGCGGGTTTTGGCCGGGAGGGGCGGATTGGGAACGGGCTGGGAATGGGCGCAGCACGATTCCCAGATGTTGCTGTGGGATCGCACCCGTTTGCTGCGGCCCCGATCCGTCCCTCTCCCGGCCCAAACCGTTTAGTGTGAACAGGGCCCAAGTTTTGCTTCTGGCCTGGTTATGGGACAACACTGATGCATGACCTGAGTCTACTGACTGACAAGGATAATTCTTCCCTATTAATTCCATTTGACGAGGATAAAACTTCCCTATAGGGTTGCCATGTCTGGGTTGGAAAATACCTGGAGCCTTTGGGGGTGGATCCAGGAGAGGGCGGGGTTTGGGGAGGGGAGGGGCCTCGGCATGGCCCAATCCCATAGAGTCCACCCTTCAGTGCAGCCATTTTCTCCTGGGGAGCTGATCTCTGTCAGGGGGAGAGCAGTTGTAAAAGTGGGAGATCTCCAGGCCCCACGTGGAGGCTGGCTGCCCTACTAGCCATGGTGGCCGAGGGGAACCTCTGTATTCAGAGGCACTAAGCTTCTGAATCCCAGAGCCAGGAGGCAACATCAGGGGAAGGCCTCGGCCTCTGTGCCCTGTTATTGGCCTTCCAGAGGAACTGGTTGACCACTGTGTGAGACAGGATGCTGGACTGGATGGACTATTGGTCTGATCCAGTAGGGCTTTTCTTATGTTCTTCTGTTAAATCTTGGTAGCCAGTCATTCAGTCTACCATGTCATCTTTTGGACTATGTGGTGTGTGGCTTTCTGATGGCATCAATCTTTTTTGTGTTGCTGTCCAATAGGATAAAAGGAGTTTCCATGGGAGATGTCAAGTCATATCCCTGGGGAATTATTAATGGGCAACACAAGGTACGGTAGTGTCGCCAGTGTTCTCTAAGATGTATGTGAGACAGCCGAGTGAAATCATCATGAGCCCCCAAGAGCACTTCGGTCGGGGACGCAACATCGCCTGGTGATTCCAGGCCCCCAGGAGGCAACGCTTGCTGCGACCAGGGCCAGATCCTTCTCAGTGGCGGCCCCCACCTGGTGGAACGAGCTCCCAGAGGACATAAGGGCCCTGCGGGATCTTATGCAGTTCCGCAGGGCCTGCAAGACGGAGCTCTTCTGCCAGGCTTTTATATAGGGGCCGCCACTTCTACTACTACCACCACTGAAACAACGGGGTTGGGAGCAATGTTCCCTCTAAGCTGTGGAGTCTTGTGAGCAAAAATTCTACTTTGTGAGCTACTGGCATGAAAGTTGTGAGTCAGCAATTTGTTTACTACATAAATTAGTTTGCTGTGGAGCCATCCTTCCCGAGCTAAGACAAAAATGGGTGAGCCAGGAGCTAAAAAACTGTGAGCTAGCTCACACTAACTCAGCTTACAGGGAACACTTGGGAGTGGTCCCCGGAAGAACGGGTATAAATTGGCATGGCACTGATGCTGCTGGACTGGCTTGGACCATCGACAGGACAATTTCACCTAAGGAAATGATTGTTACCATCCTCAGAGACCATCTTGTCTGTATGGAGCACTTTATCTGTTTGTTGTGATTTAATGGTTTTTACTGTTTTATATTGTTTTATGTATGGGCTTATGCCCCTGTGTAAGCCGCCCTGAGCCCGTTCGCGGGGAGGGCGGGGTAAAAATGCAAACAAATAAATAAATAAATTCATGTGATGTGTCAGGAAAGTGCTGATAACACCCAGCTCTGTTTTTCATTACCTAAGCAACCAGAAGTGTCCATCTCTGTCTTAAATCAGGGTTTGGAAGCCATGCTCAAGTAAACAAGAGAACACACTGACATTAAATCTAGACGAAGCAGATGCGATGCTGGTAGGGAATGTTGAGGTTCTGGAAAGACTCAACTTCCTTGTGCTGAATGGGGGTGGCCCAGGTGAAATCTTCAGCCCAGGTGAAGAGCTTGGAGGTGGCCTTGCCGTTAGAGATTAGCATGTTTGCTACGCTTGCTTTCTTTTATTTAGATCTGATCCACAGGTAGTCCTCCCTTCCAGATTCCTCTGACCCAGCTGCACTGATTCATGTGTCTGTCGCTTCCAAGTTGGTCTGTCGCAGTGTGCTGTAGATGGAGCTCCCTTTGAAGACAACTCAAGAGCTTCAATTAGTGGTTGGTGCTAGGTGGTGTATGTACACACAGCCTTTTAAAACAACTCCTTTGGCTTCTGATTTGTTTCTGGGCTCAATTTAAGATACTGGTTTTTACCTTTATGACTTGGGACTCACGTACCTGAAGGACTGTCTGTCCCCATATAAATTTACACACCAGCTGAACTCCACACAACAGGCTCTTATGATAGTGCCATGAAGGCTGCTCCCGCACAGAGGGGATTCCCTGGGATGCTTGCATCTCTGCTGGGAACGTAGAGGCATGTGTTTTGGCAATGGAACTTCCAAATGGGAGCTTTCTGTGCACTTTCTTCTCCCAGCTCTTTGTGGCCATAATTTTCTCT
>NW_015172583.1:136545-137324 GCF_001447785.1 Gekko japonicus
GCGCCCCCCCCCCCCTGCCGCTGGAGGGCTTTTGGAAGTCTTTTTAAAAAATCCTTCAAAAACCCCTTAAGTAGCATGGCAGGGAAAATGGCGGCTGCAAAAGCATGATGGCAAGAAAATGGTACTGATGTGGGTATAGAAGAAGAAGAAGAAAAGATTGGATTTATACCCCGCCCTTCACTACCCAAAGGTGTCTCAGAGCGGCTTACAAACTCCTTCCCCTTCCCCTTCCCACAACAGACACCCTGTGAGGTAGGTGGGGCTGAGAGAGCTCTTGACAGAAACTGCTCTTTTTCAAGAACAGCTCTTATCAGAACCACGGCTTGCCCAAGGTCATCCAGCCAGGTGCAAGTGGAGGAGTGGGGGATCAAACCCGGTTCTCCCAGATTAGAGTCCGCGCACTTAACCACTACACCAAACTGATAGAACTCAGAGCCAGTTTGCTGTAGGGTTAGGAGCGTGGACTCTAATCTGGGAGAACCGGGGTTGATTCCCCACTCCTCCACATGCAGCTGCTGTTCGTGGGTTCTTTCGGAGCTGTTCTCTCAAGGGCAGCTCTCAAAAGAGCTCTCTCAGCCCCACTTACCTCATGGGGTTCCTGTTGTGGGGAAGGGAAGGATAAGGGATTGTAAACCACTCTGAGACTCCTTCAGGTAGTGAAGGGTGGAATATAAATTCAGTTTCTTCTTCTCTGCTGGTGCTGGTGCTGCTGCCGCCACCGCCACCCCCTATGACTGGCAACTAGGCAAAGTCTTTTGGGGGCAGGGAGCCATGTCACA
>NW_015172583.1:137376-162775 GCF_001447785.1 Gekko japonicus
CATGGTGATGTGTGATGCCATGACATCATTTCTGGTTGCGTACCTGGAAGTGACATCAGGATGCTCTAGGGATTCTTGGGGAGTGATGGTGTGATGAAATGTGATGTAGGGACACCACTTCCACTTTTGTACCTGGCAGTGACATCACAGCTTTTTAGGGATTTGCATTCCAGATGTTAATCCCTAAACCCTTGTGATGCCCCTTCGAAGTCCACAACCAGAAATGATGTCACAACATCGCACATCATCACACAGCATTGCTCTCCGCTTTTGCTTCTGCTGAAGCAAAGAGTCCTGGTGGGGCCTGGAGCCTGGGAGCTTACCCACTTATTCTGGCACCCTACAGGGGCAGGACCCTTTGCAAGGCAAGAAAAGGGTCGCCTTTCCATTCTGACAGCGTGGCAGTGCATCTGGACTGTGCTCTCTCCAGGAAGATGGGAGCAAAGCAGATTTAGAGAGCGTGTACTGAGGCAAGGGAAGGACAAGGAGAGCCTGGCCTCCTGCGGACGCTCCCTGCCAAAGAGCTCCAGTTTGCAAGCCAAAGTAGAGAAAAGCCGCCGGGTGGATGCAGCTCTAATCCCCAGGCTGGCACAGTGACAGCTGGGGCGCATGCCTTCTCTGTGGTGCGTCTGTTCCTTGGGAAGGAGTGCCTGGGGAGGTATGGCAAGCCTCTTCACGGTTATCATTTTGGAGGGCCCGTAAGGCTCTTTTGCTTCGTAGGGCTTTTGAGGAATTGCTGGCATTCGGCTGTAGCGGTGCATTCTCTCTTTCGATTCTGTGTTCTGGAGGAGGTTTTTTTTAAAAAAAATATATATATACAGTTGATGTTTTCTGTACTGTTATTCCGACTGATTTGTGGCCCCTTGACCTGTGGAAATTTACTCAAAGGGATATTGAAAAGTACGCAGACGGAGAGTGATTTCAGCAAAGCGTACTTTATTCGAACAGGAACAAGACGACTTTGGCCGGTTCACAGGCCGGCTTATATCCCCCATGGAACCGCCACCCATAACACACCCCTACTTCCCAATAGGTTATTTACAGTGGCCGAGAGTCCCATAGGCTCTCGGCCGGGAACCTACTGGAGAGCCAGTTTGGTGTAGTGGTTAAGTGTGCGGACTCTAATCTGGGAGAACCGGGTTTGATTCCCCACTCCTCCACTTGCACCTGCTGATGTGACCTTGGGTCAGTCACAAGCTCTGGCACAGCTGTCCTTGAAAAAGAGCAGTTTGTGTCAGAGTTCTCTCAGCCCCACCCACCTCACAGGGTGTCTGTTGTGGGGAGGGGGAGGGAGAGGAGTTTGTAAGCCGCTCTGAGACTACAAGTGAAGGGCGGGGTATAAATCCAATCTCTTCTTCTCTTCTTCTTCTAGCCCCCTGATTGGAGCAGGCTAGGATCCGCATAGTCCATTGTCTCTTGGAGCGAAGCTCGACGTTTGTGTCTGACCGCGTGGAGCCCAAGCTGGCCACGTGGTCTGGACTGGATACATTACAGATATTTACTCAAAAGGAAGACGGCCCTGAATGTAAGATGACCCCCCAAAAAAAACCGCAATACACAAAAAATATTATTATTGGACATCTTGTAACTTGGATGGGAATATAAGACGAACCACCCCCCTTTTATGGCATACCTGTTAAAAAGCTTAGTTTTGCATTGGAGTAAATGCTGTAAATGCAGATTGGTCAGAATCCTTCGTGCTGTGTTATTGTCCCCTTCCAGACAATCTGTGCAATTAATTTGTTACATCGCGATTAAACCTCTGTGGAGGATATTGCTCCAGCATTCAAACTACAGCATGCGATGTCCTGGGAAACAGATTTGGCAAGAGGCTGTAGTTTTGTGTAATGGTGTGTATATGGGGTGCTTAAACCTGTCACCCATCAACACCTATTAGTTAGGGTTGCCAGGTTCGGGCTGGGAAATTCCTGGAGATGTGGGGGTGGAACCGTGGAGGGTGGAGTTGGGGATGGAGCTGAGCGGGATATAGTGCCATAGAGTCTGCTCCCCAGAGCAGCTTTTTTTCCCCCTGGGAGAACTGATCACCTGGCCAGTGAGGGGACTCACCAGGAGAAAGGGGAAGGCTCAGGAAATGTTGCTGGCAACATGGTGACATCACTTCTGGCATGCACAGGAAGTGATGTCATCACACCAGCAACACTCTGGTATTTAGGGGAAAACTTTTGTGGTAGAAGCCATTTTTACTATAGAGTTTTTGCCCAGATACCAGAGTGTCGCTGCGAAGTTGCAGTGTGATGACATCATTTCCTGTATAATACGGGAAGTAATGTCATCGTGTCACTGGTGACATTGCCTGGACCCTCCCTCCATCTCCTGGTTAAGTCCCCCCTCATCCCTGGCTGGAGGAACCTGGCAACCCTAGCTGTAATTCCAGGAGATTTCCAGGCCCCAGTGTGAGGTTGGCCACCCTGCTATTAGTGAAGATGACTAAAGGGAACCAGAGACAGGGACAGTGTGTTCCTAAGAGGAGTCCATTGAAATCCATGTGCTTAGAAGGGCGTAACTCTCCACTGGTATGAGTAGGCAGCATCAGGTGAAGGTCTTGGCCTCTTTACTGGGTTTGTTACCCTTTCAAGGCTGCTGGTTGGACCCTGTGTGAAACAGGGTGCTGGACTAGATGCGCCACAGGTCTGATCTAGCAGGGCACCACCTATGTTTCCTCTCAAATTTTTCTGCTTAAAATTGGAAACCCTAGCTGCTTCCTCCACTGCAGTGTTCCAGATGCCTGTTTACCCTTATAATTACTCATCTGCAAGCCTTATAAGTATGTACTACAGATGTCACAGCAGGGGGCAAATCAGCCGATAGGCTGGCCCGCAGTTTTGGACGGAAAGATTACTGGAGGGGAAAGGGTCAAGTGCCCCCACCCCCGCCTCTCTGAATTGCAACCTCCTGAGGCTGCTTTTCATATTAAAGAAGAAGAAGAGATTGGATTTTTACCCCGCCCTTCACTCTAATGAACCCCAGCAGTTTACAATCTCCTTCCCTTCCTCTTCCCACAACAGACACCCTGTGAGATAGGTGGGGCTGAGAGAGCTAACTTTTGAGAACTGCTCTCGAGGGAACAGCTCTGAGAGAACTGTGGCTGACCCAAGGTCACCCAGCTGGCTGCATGCGGAAGAGTGGGGAATCAAACTCGATTCTCCCAGATGAGAGACCACGCTCTAACTGGCTCTCATTATATTAAATCATATTAAAGACATACTTTGCCTGTATTTGCATAATATCAAATTTGCTCCTGACAAAGAGTGACTGTTCTTGGTCGCCTTGTGAGTTGCAATCTGAACCTGGGTTTTCCCAGCTAGTGTTGCCAACCTCGGGGGGGGGGGGGGGTGGGGGCTGTCCCACCATAATAAATCCATAATTATAACCAGGGGTAGTTTTGTAGAAAAAGAGGTGCAGGAGCTCATTAGCATAACTCATTTACATAACTTATTTGCATATGCCACACCCCCTGACATCACCAGAAGTGTGTCAGAAGGCAACAACCACCGCTCAGGCGCCACTGGACTGTTTTGCATTGCTAGCTATTGGGGGACGGATGGACATGCAGATCTGTCCTCGCAGAGGAGGGAGAGCTTGTACCTGAATAAAACTTGGTCTTAAAGGTGCTACTGGACCGTTTTGGACTGGGGGGCCGGGTGGGGACTCTGCAGCTTACCTGGCTGTTTCTTGCTCTGACTGAGGGTTGCTGGGAGCAGGGGGTGGGGCTTGTTGCATGTGCCTTCCCCCTGTGCTCTTTACTGCTGGAGGTCCGCTCCTGTGCGCTCCTGCAGGAAATGACCCCTGATTATAACTGATCTTCAGAGTACAGAGATCAGAGAAAGCATCGTCACAGAAGTATTTCAAACAACATTGGTTACGAGCAGCACTTCTAAAAGTTTGGGATTATATCTACAAAAGGCATTACATAAAAAACTCAATACTCATTGCACCTCTGGAGGCATTTACACTGCCGAATATCTATGCCGGGAAAGAACTAAGGATATTTGGGATAACAAGAATGATCTGAGAATACCAGAAGATTTGCCATGGTGGCAAAAGGCCCAAATAGAATCCAGATTTTATAAAGATAAAAGATTGGGTTTCTATAAAAACTTAATGGAGCTTGAAAATGTTTTGACTTTTCCAGACTCAACATTTATAAAAAGAATCTATACCTTCATGCTCAACGATACGATGTATGAGGAGACAGTTAAATCTAATATGATATTATGGGCACAAAATATAGATCATAATATTGATTTAGACAAATGGGATCAGATATGGAAAAATATCAAAATTACAAAAGCTATTGCATATAAAGAAAATATATACAAAATGTTTTACAGGTGGTATATAACACCAGATAGAATAGTGAAATCTAATAATAAATGTTCTAATGTATGCTGGAAATGTCAATGTAAAACAGGATCTTTTTATCATATGTGGTGGCATTGTGAAATAACTAAAAGATATTGGAGGTGGACTCATGAAATAATGCAAAAGATATTAGGTATTGTTATACCATTTACACCAGAGGTAATCCTTTTGAATATATTATCAAATGACTTTGACAAAAATGATAGATATTTGATTGTATACTTTACTACCGCAGTGAGAATTTTATATGCTAAGTACTGGAAGTCATCTGAAACACCAAAGAAACATGAATATATAACCAAACTGATGGAAGAAGCAGAATGTGATAAATTAACTTTATTGATGAAAGGGTCTTCAAACTATACATTTGAAAATACATGGAAGCGTTTTTATAACTGGTATAATAACAGCATAACAGATTGAAGTATAAAGGTTTAACTCTAACTGATAATTAAATGCTTGAATATTGAAATATGCAGACACAGATATAGATTTTATTGTACAGAAATAGAGCCACCGGAGAAAGAATTATTTGTGCTAATGAAATAAGATTTTATTATTGTAAACTTACGAGGCAAACTGTTTTAAGGACAAGCATTACCCCCATTTATGTTTTGTGTTGTATTTTGTATATGTTTATATGTGTGTTTATTTTCAAAAACAAATAAAATTCTGCCCCTTGGGGCAGTTAAAAAAAAAAAAGAGTACAGAGATCAGTTCTCCTGGAGAAAATGAGAGCTTTGGAGGATGAACCCTATAGCAATTACCTGTTGACTTCTCTCCCTTCCCCTCCCTAATCTCCGCCCTACCCAGGCTCCACCCTCAAACCTCCAGGAATTTCTCAGTCCAGAGTTGGCAGCCCTATTCTCAGCTCTCAATCTACTCTACCTCTGTGGCTCAGAACCACTAAAGTTTACCTTACTGGCCCCACTGTGATCATTCCCACAGACAAAATCCCCACTTAGTGGAGTTGCCAGCCCCCAGGTGGGTGATACAAACGTGAGATCACCGGTTAGGTTGTAAGTAAACAAAAAACAACCTTATTATGCAATCTATTCAATAATTATTATTAAGCATTTATATTATGGTACAGATTACAAAACACATGATGGTTGGTCAGATATTTGGAGTAACTTACGTCTACATCAAAGAAGGATGGAGTAAAGCCATTTTTAACTGTACTACACAGAGGAACCTCATTGAGCAGGGACAGTTTGCTTTACAAGGACACCTTAAATATTTGTATAATTTGTATTGGAATGTGTTCTGTAATCTGTTTGTTGTTGTTGTTCAGTCGCACAGTCGAGTCCGACTCTTCGCGACCCCATGGACCAGATCCCACCAGGCCCTCCTGTCTTCCGCTGTCCTCTGTAATCTGTACCATCATATAAATGCTTAATAATAATTACTGAATAGATTGCATAATTATATCACGGTTGTTTTTTGTTTACTTTCAGCCTCCAGGTGGGGCCTGGAGATCTCCCGGAATTACAACTGATCTCCAGGCTTGGAGATGAGGAACAGAGATCACTTCCCCTGGAGGTAACGCCGGCTTTGGAGGGTGGACTCTCTGGCACTCTACCCCACCGAGCTCCCTCCCTTCTCCGAACCCTGCCCTCTGCAGGCTACACCCACAAACCTCCCGGAATTTCCCAGTCTGGAGTTGGCAACCCTGCTGCTCAGCAAGTCCCTGTCCGGTGGAGCCTGTTTTCTCCTCCATGCCTGCGTCCCGGAGCTCCAGTTTCAAAGGTGCCCTCCCCCTCGTGCGCACCTTCCAGCTGGCAAACAGAGCAGCTTGCTTTTTCAGCCAATTCGTGTAAGACCAAAAAAAAATTCCCCAGGCAAAAGGATTCCATGGTAACTTTTGCCTGGTCTGGGAGGAGGAGGACTGCTGCCCTCTTCGGGTCTCTTGGCTGCAAGGAGCAAAAGAGGGGGGAGAAAATCCCCAGAGTTCAGGGCTGGGCAGTGGTGGGAGGGGCGGAAGGACTAGATATCTGGCCCGATTCCTCCCCTCCCTTGGTTGATGATTTACTTTTGAAATGTAGCAACCGGCCCGTGGAGGGAGAAAAAAAAGGCAGGTGTGTGAGCTCTGGAGTCAGGGCGGCCCCGCCCCTTTGCTGCCCCACAGCCACTCAGGTGCTTCGGTTCTCCGACGGGCAGCCCCCGGTTCCCTCCCACCTGCTGCACTGTATATAGGCCTCTGCTGCCCCAGGAGCCCCTGCCTTCAGCACCCTGCCTGCCTCCAGTGCCTGCCCGCCTGAGCCTCTCTCTCTCTCTCCCCCCTGACTGACAGCCTGCAAAAGAGAAAAAGCAAAAATGTCTTTCACTGTGACCCAGAAGAGCTACCGCAGCAGTTCTGCTGCCCCGGTCCGCACCTTCAGCAGCCGCTCCTACACCCCGGGCCCGGCCAGCAGTGCCCGCATCAGCAGCTCCTATGCTTCCTCCAGCTACGGCGGGAGCGGGAGCCGCTTCGGAGGGGGCAGCGGGTTCGGAGGAGGCAGCTTCCGTGGGTCCTCCATGGGAGCGGGCGGCATGATGGGGGGCATCACGGCCGTCAGCGTGAACAAGAGCCTCCTGGCGCCCCTGAACCTGGAGATCGACCCCATGATCCAGCAAGTGAGGACCAAGGAGAAGGAAGAGATCAAGACCCTCAACAACAAGTTTGCCAACTTGATCGACAAGGTGAGTGGACGGCCGGACGGCCGTCTGGCTGGCTCTCCCTGCTCGGCCTTTGCCCCAAAGGCCAGGTAGGCAAAACCGTCGGCGGGAGGGAAGAAAGGGCCTGGGTTTTTTTGCACGAAAGCCAAACTAAGCGCTCCGGTGAAGCTGCCCTAAGCTGGAGTCTGCCTGTGTTGAATTCATCTCCCCTTTCTGGAGGCGAGAGAATGAACCTGGCAGCAGGACAAATGGGTGTGTTCGCCCAGGAAGGCACGGCCGAGGCCTTTGGTGTGTGCACATTCCAGGTGGAAAAAGCAAGGCCCGGTTTCTGGGTCCGCTGCAACAACCAGGGGGCAGCTGGGGTTGGAAACGCGATTGCGTGGAAAGAGCAAATTCTGGGGCTTTAAAACTTCCCTTGGTCTTCTCACCTCTCCCCGCCCAACCCCCCTCCAAAGGAGAATCAAACCTGTTCCCCCGTGTGATCGGACCAGTTTGGTGAGCCGACAGCACCTCCTACGTGTGTTAAAGATAACGTCGGGATTCAGGTTTTCGTTTTTTAGAAGGAGAAAAACTATGTTTGCCCCCCCCCCCTTAGTCACCATCGTTGAATCAGCAGTGCAAACCTTTCTTAGATGCAAGGGCAGAATCCCCCTTTGTGCAGATCATGGTCAAAGGTTATGAATTTCCAACGCATGGGCGTTTTTCTGCACTCAGCTCCAGTAGTGTCTTTCATTGATCGGCCTAGTATAGACATAATACTTCCACTTTCTAATTGTGGTGATAGGGTCTGGAGGGAGCTGTAAGGATTATGCCCCTCCCTCCATTCCCTTCTTGTTTGGTGTAGTGGTTAGGAGCGTGGACTCTATTCCTGGAGAACCGGGTTTGATTCCCCACTCCTCCACATGCAGCTGCTGGTGTGACCCTGGGTCAGTCACAAGTTCTTTCAGAGCTGTTCTGTCAAGAGCAGGTCTCAAAAGAGCTCTCTCAGCCCCACCTACCTCACAGGGTGTCTGTTGTGGGGAGGGGAAGGGAAAGGAGATTGCATACCTCTCTGAGACTCTTTTAGGTAGTGAAGGGCGGGGTATAAATCCAATCTCCTCTTCTTCTTCTTGTGTATGAATGCCACCCCCCACCATTTACCTGAAGGCCTGAAGGGTGACATCTTCACTGGCCACTCCAGATGGATAATCTGTTGTGGCAAAACAGTACAGGGTGGGGTCCAGCAGCCCCCCTCAAAAACAAAAAAATGTGTCCCAGCAGAAGCTTTTGCGAGTCTCTTCCTTAGATGCGTGGATGGCTTTAGCTGCAATTAACATGCAACAGGGCTCCCATCGCAGCCGGGGTTTGGAGCAGGGTTGCAAACCCAGGTTAAGGGAGTGTCCCACGGGGGGGGGGGGATGGTAAGTCTTAGGATAGGTGTGTTTTGGGATTTGGAAGGTTCCTTTCCACCAGCATTCTGAACTGCTAGTGAAGGAAGGGAACCGTGTGTTTTTGCTGTAGGTTAAAAAAAAGGGGGGGGATAATGTGCCACTGTGAACCCTCCTCAGTTTATGTGGTTACGGGCAGCATGTGTGACCTTTAATTTAGGATTGGCAACTCTGCCCTGAGAAATTCCTGGAGATTTGGCCAGAGTGCCTCTGGAGGGAGGAAGTTGGGGGAGGATATAGCCTGGAATCTGTGGTATGGATCTCTGTAGTCTGGAGTTAGGGTTGCCAGCAGTAGGGTCGCCAGCTCCAGGTGGGGAAACTCCTGGAGGTTTGGGGGTGGAGCCTGGAGACAACAGGGGCTAGGGTTGCCAACTCTGGGCTGGGAAGTACCTGGAGATTTTGGAGGTGGAGCCTGGGGAGGGCGGGGTTTGGGGAGGGGAGGGACCTCAGCAGGGTACAATGCCATAGAGTCCACCCTCCAGAGCGGCCCTTTTCTCCAGGGGAACTGATCTTTGTTGTCTGGAGGCTAATCCCTATCTGGGGAGCAGTTGTAAGCAATGCTCCCTCTAAGCTGTGGAATCTTGTGAGCAAAAATTCTACCATGTGAGCTACTGGCATTAAAGTGGGGAGTGAGTGATTTGGCTGTGGCATGTATTAGTTTGCTCTGGAGCCATCCTTTCTGAGCCGAGACAAAAAATGTGTGAGCCGGAGGCTAAAAAACTGTGAGCTAGCTCACACTAACTCAGCTTAGAGGGAACAGTGGTTGTAAATCCAGGAGAACTTCACATCCCACCTGGAGGTTGACCACCAAAGGAAGTGGGCACACTGAAACTTCTGCCACCATAAATTCATTGGTCTTGCAGCAGCCAACATGGCTACCCCTCCAGAATGTATCTTTGCAAAGATGCCATTGGTTGTGACTGCCGACCACTGGACAGATGAATGGGGTGGTTATGGCCAAGGCTCTGGTGTGATGGTAGCTTTTCCTTTCCCCTTCCAGAGAGAATGAGATAGATGAAGTTTATGCATACCAGCTTGGATGCAAGTTCCATTTTAGAAAGTGGGAATTACGTCAGAGTAAACGTGCAGGAGGATTAGATTGCTTGGGCTTTTTTTCCTCCCTGGAAAACTGGTGTAGTGGAGAATCTCAGCCTCCAGGAGAGGATTTCTAACCTTAGGGGAGAATCAGTGTTTGAATAGGGCCACAGTAAGCATTAAAGGCCGTTAAAGGGACGTGGCGTTCTGAATGTGTGACCTTTACTCATTTTCCTACTTTCCAGCTATGGCTGCTTTGAACCAGTTTGGTGTAGTGGTTAAGAGTGTGGACTCCAATATGGGAGAACTGGGTTTGATTCCCCGTGCCTCCACATGCAGCTGCTGGTGTGACCTTGGTTCAGTTACAAGCTCTTTCAGAGCTGTTCTCTGAAGACTCCTTCGGCTAGTGAAGGGCGGGGTATAAATCCAATCTCTCTGTTCTACCTTTACTGGGCTGTTGCTGTTAACGTGGGATGGAAGGTGAGAGACAGCCAACTTGGCTCAAATGTAAAATGCCTGTTTGGCTTTCAAACGCCAAATGACTGGAATGCCAAACTAAGGAAGGGTCCCTCCCCAAACTGGGGGAGCCAATAGCCCATTTTTCTGTGCTCCACATTGCCTGCGTTTCTACTCAGAGGGGAGTGAAGGTCTTGGGGTCTTCATGGGTGGAGCCCTCGCAAGGTGTGCATTTCCCAGTCCCTGAAATTCAGAAGTAGAACATGCCTTAGAAGGAATGGGTTTTTTATTCCAGTCAGCAGTCTTCCTCTTTTTATCCTGCCTGAATAACAGAGAGGACCAATGTAGATGTAACACTCCTGAATTCTGTAATTAGGGATGCCAGCCTCCAGGTGGGACTAGGGGATCCCCTCCGGCATTACAGCTCACCTCCAGACTACAGAGATCAGTTCCCCTGGAGAAACTGGATGCTTTGGGAGGTGGACTCTATGGCATTGTGCCCCACTGCGGTCTCTGTCCTCCCCAGGCTCCGTCCCCAAATCTCCAGGAGTTCCCCAGCCTGGATCTGGCAACCCAAGTTCCTCCATCCCCCGCGGGTGGCTAGGAGGGACCTGGCAACCCTATAAAGAATCCAGTTGCAGTTGTTGCTTACTCGCCACAACAAGCAGTGTGACTTCACAAAATTCTTGTTTTATTGTTACTTATTTATTTACTTCAGTTATCCTCACAACAGCCCTGCAAGGTAGGTTAGGCTGTGTGCGTGTGACTGGCTCAAGGGTCACCCAGAAAGCTTCTGTGGCAAAGGCGGGCATTCAAACCTGGGTCTCCCAGATACACTCTGACCACAACTGCAGGCTGGCTCGAGTAACCATAAAATGACAGTGTTCCCCCTGTGTTTCTTCCTTTGTTTACTGCGACTCCTTTATAATTCTGGGGTACCTGAAATCTGATTCACATGTGCAGGTGAATGAAGTAGGAATGAATGAAGGTGGCGGAAGAGACTTGAAGTGGTTGAGTAGACTGTCCCACGTCATTCCACAGGTGCTGAATTTCACTTGTGAAACTTCCTTCCCTTTAAAAGATCCATGCCATCCAGCCAGAAGAAAGCTTCTTTTTTTTCTTTTGTTGTTTTATATGTGCATGTGTGCGTGCATTTGAGTGTTTGTGCACCTGGAGGTCATGACAACCTCTGGTGACTGACTCCTACTGGGGCTCTCTCTGGAAGCTATTTAGAGAGGTGGCAGAATCAAGCCTGCCCCTGCCTCCTGACTGCTGGCATTCCAAGGGAGGTCTGCCATCCAAGTACAAGTGGGGTTGGACTAGATAACTCTGGAGGTCCCTTCCAGCTCTGATTCTATGATACTTAGCTTCCAAGATCTGATGAGATCGGGCTTGCCTGGGTTATCCAGGTCAGGGCCAGGAGAAAGTTTCTACCTACTTTCAGTGCTTGCTGTGCTTTTCTATCTGCAGAGAATGTTTAACATATGGGGTCATTTCAAAATGAGATCCTCTACCTGTAGCCTGAAGGGTGTAGTCCATTCTGCCCCTACATTCACTTGCATATAAGAACTGGACATTAAACTGGGCTGCCAGTGGTCTTCTACCTGGGCACTGGATCCACACCTGGGACCAGGTGAGTCTTCTTGACCAGCCACTGTCACCTATCTGCATGTAGTGAGGTGACCATTACCACATCCTCTGTTTCCCAGATTCCCCTACAGATGCAGGGATATGGTCTGTTGTCTCATCATGTGGCTGGGGCCTACAGGCCCAGAGATGCCACTGGGTGGGTGGCTCGTCAAACCTCCAGGTGAGGCTTGGAGTTCTCCCAGAATGACCATTAATCTCCAGTCTACAGAGATCAGCTCCTCTGGGGAAAGGGGGACATCCCCGCGGAAGTCTCTTCCCTCCCCAAGCCCCACCCTCCTCAGGTTCCACCCCAAATCTCCAGGAATTTCCCAACTTGGAGTTGGTATCTCTACTGGGTGGGGTTTTCCATTACAGCATTCTCTGACATACAGAGCCTTCTGCTGAGACGAGTAGGTGACTGGGGAGGCTGTGGTTAGGAATTACACTCTGCACGTGCTCCAAATACTCATACTCTCCTTTAATGTTACTTGTTACTTGTAAGGCTATTGCATTCTGGCATTTGACTTGGTTGTAGAACTAAGCTGCAGCTCACATTCCTGGCTCCAGTTCAGCAGCACTTATAAAATATTGTTGTCCCCCCCCCTCCACTGACATTCCTTGATAAAATACGAGAGATAGGATTTCCCTCCTTCAGAGTCCAAGGCGATTGCTTCAAAAAGAGTCTATGCTTTGCTCAGACAACTTTTAACTTTTTAAAAAACCTAACCTCTGTTGTTTTCAGTCATACTGAAACACTTCATTGCTGAGGGCATATTTACACCAGAGCTGAAATTGGTAGACTAATAATCCTTTCTTCCCTGGGACTGATGGGGACTGCAGTTGTGGGATGATGGGTGAGATATCTGTAAGGAGGAGTACATTCCTTGCCAAACTACAATTCCCAAGATTCTTTGCAGGGGAGCTGTAGCAGTTCACGTGGTATACAAAGCACATGTATGTTTTTAGTACAGGTACATTTCTTATGCCAGAGCATGCAAAAGGTTTGCCAGGTGAAAACAGGGCTGCCAACTTCCAGGTGGGACCTGGAGTTCTTCTGGAATTACTGCTGATCTCTACATGACAGAGATCGGACTCCCTGGAGAAAATGACTGCTGGAGTGTGGACTCCATGCCACTGTAACCAACTGAGGTCCCTCCTTTCTCCAAACCTGCCTTCCCCAGGCTCCACCCCCAAATCTCCAGGAATTTCCCAACCTGGAGCTGGTAACCCTAAGTCAAAGCACAGTTCTTCTGAGCTTGTACAGAGTACTTCCCTTTGAAGGACAGCATTATTTGTTTTGTCAAAAAATTGTCTTATAGAGACTGGGGAACTATACAAATATTAAGCACATGTCTCATTTTCTGGCCACTGGCCAGAAACCTTATTACAACATAATGCTAAACAGAGTTACTGCCTTCTAAATCCATTTCAGTCAATGGCCTTAGATGTGTGTAAATCTGTTTAGGATTCAGCTGTAATGTTCTAGCTGATTTATTTCTATGCCTCCAGCCCTTCCTTTGAGGTACAGAGGACAGCATCCCTGGTGGTTATCTTAATTTTTTTCCCCCTTGGAAAACCTCATTGAGGTAGGTTAGACAGACAGTGTTTGACTAAAGATGCCTAGTGACTTTTGTGGTTGTGTGGGAATCTGAACATGGGTCTTGCCAGGCCCAGGATATTTCTTTTCTATACTACTTCAGGCTCTGTCAGTCTGTAGAAATAAATTGCTGTGAGGGGAAAGGAAGAGGGCATTTAACTCTTCAAGCCCTGCTTGATTTTTTCAATCAAAACTGGGCTGCTGGTTCTGTAACTAGCAGTTTTAAAGTTCTTTTTTGAAATCTCCCAGCCTGTAAGTAGGGATCCCAAGTCCCCCCGGGGGGCGGGGAAACCCCCGCCCCAGAGGCCTGTTCCCCGCGCCACCGGATTGGGCCTCAGGGGGAACTCCTCCCCAACATGCGCATCACCCGGAAGTGACACGGGCACGGCGAGCACGCTGGGGGCGGGGCCACGGCCATACAAGGGAAAACTCTATGGTTATCCCTTGTATGGTCGTGGCCCCGCCCCCAGCGTGCCCGTCGTCATAATGTCACTTCCTGGTGACGTGCGTGTGGTGCGCACGTGCTTTGTGCACATGCGCACGCTCCAGGATCCACCCGTAAGTCCCACTTGGCAACCCTACCTGTAAGCAGTAAGCCAAAAGACATTGCTCCCTTCCATTTTCTGTGTGGTAACACATGCTGTGTATATGATCACATACACACCCATTCATGGTGGTTGTGTACGTGTTTTTTTCTTCTTCCTCCTCTGCTTCTGTCAGGTTTCTCAAGTCCTGGCCCCACTGGTGGACCTCCTGATGGCACCTGGTATTTTTAGCCACTGTGTGACAGAGTGTTGGACTGGATGGGCCTTTGGCCTGATCCAACATTGGCGTCTCTTATGTTCTTATGAATGATTTCTCCCAGCCCTGTGTTTCCTAAACTGCTGACAGGTGGCACATTTATATATCTACCTGGTACATTTTTTTATTCTGCCCTTCCTCCCAGGAGTTTAGCCGGGTGTACCCAGTTCTTCCTCATTTTATCCACACAACAACCCTCTGAGATGGGTTAGGCCGAGAGTGGCTGGCCCATCCGACTCCCTGCTTCTCCCTCAAACAATGCTCCCTCTAAGCTGTGGAGTCTTGTGAGCAAAAATTCTACTTTGTGTGATACTGGCGTTAAAGTTGTGAGCGAGCGATTTGGCTCCTGCATAAATTAGTTTGCCCTGGAGCCCTCCTTCCCGAGCTAAGACAAAAATGTGCAAGCTGATGGCTAAAAAACTGTGAGCTAGCTCACACTCACTCAGCTTAGAGGGAACACGGCCCTCAAAGCTCTCCACTTGAATTCTAGCTTTACTAAAATTGGTGGAATCTACTGACCACTAGATTTTCCCCAAATGTGCCAAAGGGGAACAGGGGGGTCTCAAAAAGGTGCTGGAAATAACTATTTGTAAAAAGGTTTCTAGTTGTGGCTGGACACATCCCCTTTTTTTTGTCAGAGGCAGTCCAAGAGATGAGGAAGAGACAAGGCCATATACCTTCCTTTGCTTAAAAATATATATATTGAAAAGTACCAGGCCCAGACTATTTTCAGTTGTCAGTCCCCTCATCTCTCAGGTGCTCTTGGGAGAGCAGGTGGTCAGCAGATGAGAAAAGGAAGGATGTTTGCACCTTGCTTCTTATTTATTTTTTAATTAAAACATTTATAGTCCACCATCTCCTCTGGTATGTCCCTGGGAGAGCATTACGCTCTGCTGAGAGCAATCTGCTGGCGATAGGGTTGCCAAATCCGTCTTCGCTGGGACCGGGGGGCTCCCGGCCGGCGTGCACATCACCCCGGAAGTGACATGGGCACGCTGGGGGCGTGGCCACGGCCATACAAGGGAAAACCATAGAGTTTTCTCTTGTATGGCCGTGGCCCCTCCCCCAGTATGCCCGGCGTACCCACGTCACTTCCTGGTGATGCACACGCGGGGGTGGGGTTCCCCCGGGGCCTGATTCCACGGCAGCGGAAATCGGGCCTCCAAAGCGGGGGTTTACCCGCCCCCGCTCCCACTTGGCAGGTTATAGTATCTTCATACAATGAAAAGCTTCACCTTCCCAATGCATTTCCATACATTAAGTCTCTTATTCAATGGGATGTGACATCTTTCTCTCGGCCTGTTGGGAACCCTAACTGGGTCCTACGCTAGCCATACTCTAGTCATAAGCAGTCTCATGTCGACCAATGGACAGGACAGAAAGAAGCTAAATTTCTATGAAGTCTTTCCTGATGTTAATGTTAAAAGGTGGTCTTCAGAGGTTGTGTACAAAGCCGGCAGGAACCCCAAGCCCAAGACGAAAGCCAAGACACCTGAGGTTTTACAGTGGTGTGAGAACTATGCATGTGCATACACACACAAACACAAATTGATGTGTGTTGCAGCATGTTTGAATGTTTCCTCCTTATCTCCTGTCTTCATTGGGCTTTCAATTCCCTTCAAATTATACCAATATGTGCATAATAATAATAATAACCTTTCCTTGTGGTCCAAGGCAGCTTAATGATCATAGTTAAAAACCTGATTCAATTAAAACCAAAATAAAATAGCAAACCCTAATCTTTGCAGTGTCTCTGATGGAAAACACATTGGTACTCATTAACTCTAGAAACTTAGTTCTAATTTTGAAGTAATTTTGAAGCCCTTTTTTAGCTTAACCCTTCGTGTGTGTGTGTGTGTGTGTGTGTGGTCTATAGATTGGTGTTGTTGTCCCGTCCTTTTTTTCTATGAATAAAAAATTAAAAGCCCAAGACAGATAAAAAAAGGCTCACTTGGCACAGTGAAGATTCGCCATTTTGCATTTGTGTCTGCTGCAAATACAGAGACAACAGTGGATCCACATGATCAGCTATTATTTTCCTGTATTCTACCCCACCGTGCCCCCAGAGGGCTTCAAAAAAACCCAGTAATTGTAATCACAATTATAATAGTAATTGCTGTTTTGTTTTTTTTTAAAAAAAGCCTTCTGGTGGTGTGGGAGGGAAACTGGTGGTTCCAGGGACTGATGGAAGAAAAATGGAGCTGATGATGACGGGACTTTTAAAAATGTGAACTTTCCCATCTGGAAAGGGCGCTAACGTGCTTGAAGAAGTGTTCTTTCCAAAAAAAATTGTGTAAAGCATGTTTGAGAAAATGTACCAAAGACAGGGAACAAAATCTAGAAAGCAATTATTTAGAAACTGTTTTAAAAGAGGAAAATAATGTGCTGGAAGCAAAGACAGAGAAAAGCATCTATATGGAGAGCAAGTGTAGTGTAGTGATTAAGAATATTGGACTAGTATCTGGGAGACCCACGTTCAAATTCCCACTTGTCCCATGGAGGCTCACTGCGTGACCTTGGGTCAGTCACATTCTCTCAGCCTAACCTACTTCACAGGGCTTTTGTGAGGATAAAATGGAGGAAAGGATAATGCTATAAGGTGCTGAGGAGGAGGAGGAGATTGGATGTATACCCCACCCTTCACTATCTGAAGGAGTTTCAAAGTGGCTTACAATCCCCTTCCCTTCCCCTTCCCACAACAGACACCCTATGAGGTAGGTGGAGCTGAGAGAGCTCCTTTGAGGACTGCCCTTGAGAGAACAGCTCCAAGAGAACTTGTGACTGACCCAAGGTCATCCAGCAGGTGCATGTGGAGGAGTGGGGAATCAAACCCGGTTCTCCCAGATTAGAGTCCGCGCTCCTGAACCACTACACCAAACTGGCTCTTTGGGTCCCCATTGGGAAGAATGGCAGGGTACAAATGGAGTAACGCCCACCAGAGGTTAATGTTTGTGAGCCGCAATACAGCAGAGTCTTGTGTGGGTGGCACACCACCAACTTCAGTGCCCCTCCTGTGCCCCTGTGTCCATCCTGTCCCGCCCCGCCCCACCCCTACAGAGGTGTGGAGCTTCAGGAGAGTTTGACCTGACTGGGATCCCTTCTCTTCCCCTCTCCTCCCCCAGGTTCGTTTCCTGGAGCAGCAAAACAAAATGCTGGAGACCAAGTGGAGCCTCCTGCAGAACCAGAAGACCACCCGCAGCAACATGGACAGCATGTTCGAGGCCTACATCAACAATCTGCGCCGGCAGCTGGATGGCCACGGCCAGGAGAGGGCGAAGCTGGATGCCGAGCTGGCCAACATGCAAGGGCTGGTGGAAGAATTCAAGACGAAGTGAGTACTGGGGGCGGGGAGGTCTCTGTCCCAAAAATGGCCTAGGCTTGCCAAGAAACCCCCGCCCGAGAGGCCCGTTACCCGCCGCTGGCAGATCGGGCCCTGGGGGGAACCCCACCCCCAAAGCACGCGACGTGCCCGGCGTCAGCACGTTACCCGGAAGTGACGCAGTCGCGTCGGGGGCAAGGCCGCGGTCATCCGAGGGAAAACTCTATGGTTTTCCCTCGGATGATTGTGGCCCCGTGCCCGACGTGGTTGTGTCACTTCGGGGTGACGTGGTTGCGGCACGCACTCCCGGAGCGGCGCTGGAGTCCCCCCGCTCTACATACAGCGAGGATTTGGCAACCCTAAAATGGCCCTAAATCAAGCCTTGCTGCAGATCTCATTTCGGAGGATATTCCACGTGTCCTCCTATAGAATCTTGTGCAGTATTTGGCTTCCCGAGACCCTTGCGTTTCGTTTTTTTCCTTTAAAGTTACCAGTCCTCATGGTTGTTGTGGATTTCTTTCCACCTTAATCTAGTTGTCAGGGGTCTACTTGGCCAACTTGGATCAGGTCTACTTGGCCAACTTCGTTTTTGGCTGACCGTTGGCCATGATTAAGAGGGGGAAACGGATTATGGTGCACGCCATAGGGTTGCCAGTCTCCAGGTGGCACCTGGAGATCTCCCACTGTTGCAGTCGATCTGCAGATGACCCAGTTCTGTTCCCCTGAAGAAAACGGCTGCTTTGGAGGGTGGTCTCTGTGGTGTTATACCCTGCTGAGGTCCCCACCCTTCCCAAGCTCCACTGGCCAGATCTCCAGGTCATTCCCAGCCCAGAGCTGGCAACCCTAGTGGTGACCACAGTTCCCATTTAAGCAGAGTTAAACACTGATTGGCTAAAAGGAATCCGGTTGATGTGAACCACAGGTCAAGCCGGTGCTCATGTATCCTTTACTGTAGTTACGAGGTAGGACAGATTTTGAGTCCAGGGGCACCTTTAAGACTGACAAAGGTTTATTCAAGGTATGAGCTTTCGTGCGTGCACGCACACTTTTTCACATACATTGGAATGGAAGGTAGAGTTCAAACTTATAGGCAGAGGCGGAACAGCAAATGAACATGATGATGTTTTAAGATATGCAAATCAGAACCCAAAAAGGTTAGTTGAGGATCAAAGAGGGCCAACTCTAAAAATCATACAAAAATGTACATATATTTATTACACACAAATTAAAATAACAAAGAAGGGCCCAATCATACCTAATAAACAAACATATCTATAAAAACATACAAGGGCTAATGAAGGAGACCCAACGCGTTTCGGCCTAAGAAGGCCTTCCTCAGGGGTCTAGTATATATAGGACATATAGGCTGATATATACAAATACAGGCAATCATTAGGGTTGCCAAATCGTAAAACCGGACCGGCGGGGGAGCGTCCTGCCGGTCCGGGTGTTGTCCGCGGATGCGCGCGCACGCCGCCAGAACGTCACAGGAAGTGACGTCACACGCTGGGCGGGGCCACGCCATTTGAGGGGAAAACAAAGAGTTTTCCCCTCAAATGGCTGCCATTTGAGGGGAAAACTCTTTGTGCAATAATGACCAGAGATTAATTGAAAGTATAGCCACTGGGCAAGGAAGAAAAATAATACAAAAAATACAAGTGAAGCCTCCAGTCCAATCACATGTCCAGTGGCCCTTTTCTCTGGTCTACTATATATTCTTCTAGAATTATGCAGCCAAATGTTCCCAGTGAAAGTTACTTGAGTAAAAAGCAGTGTTGAGCCCAAAAAAAGGTTGAGCTTATATAGTATAAGCATTTTTGTATTATTTTTCTTCCTTGCCCAGTGGCTATACTTTCAATTAATCTCTGGTCATTATTGCATACTGTGCATATGTATGATTGCCTGTATTTGTATATATCAGCCTATATGTCCTATATATACTAGACCCCTGAGGAAGGCCTTCTTAGGCCGAAACGCGTTGGGTCTCCTTCATTAGCCCTTGTATGTTTTTATAGATATGTTTGTTTATTAGGTATGATTGGGCCCTTCTTTGTTATTTTAATTTGTGTGTAATAAATATATGTATATTTTTGTATGATTTTTAGAGTTGGCCCTCTTTGATCCTCAACTAACCTTTTTGGGTTCTGAATTCTAAGTTTTAGGTTCAGTTTGTTTTCCTTCTCCCTTTCTGTTCTTAAGATATGCAAAGACACAACTAAATAACAAGCTAATGTCATTAGGTCAACAGTTGTTTTGATTTAATTAAGGGGGAAAGGACAGCAAAGCAATAAATATGTCAAATAGGGGATAAATGTGTAAAGGTATTGTTTCTAATTGTTGTTAAGAGGTGGCTGGATTTGCTCCAGCAAGGGCCTGTGGAGATGAGGGGAGGTGTGATCTCTTAGCCACAGTTAAGAGAGCTGAGCCATTGTGTGCACCAGTCCCCTTTATATGTTCAATCAGTGATTTTTTTAAAAAAACTGGGCAACATCTTCCCAATTTCAAATAGTTTTCAGGCGCTGAACCCCCTACCTCTTTTTGTACATTAAGCGTCAGTCAGATTTGATCACAAAGTAGTCAGTCTGTGTCAAGGGCTGAATTGACTGCAAGGGCTGATCCGGAATCTATTTAGAAAGAATTTATAAGCCCGAGATTTCCCTAGAACACCTGGTGCGGTATATGTGAGAGGAGCCGTCCCTTCTGCGGATGATACTCAGAACCATCCATGAAATGCAAATGGTAAGCTCCTGCAGGGAAAGGGGAAGGTGTTTAACTCTTTGGCTTCACTCAGGCATTCTGCTTGATAATTAGCATATTTAAAGGAGAAAAGAGAATGTGAGAAAAGAAAACCGTGCTTTTTCTGCCCTGTAAAAATTCTAACAATGCCCTGACCTGGATAGCCCAGGCAAGCCCGATCTTGTCAGATCTCGGAAGCTAAGCAGGGCTGACCCTGGCAAGTAATTGGAAGGGGAGACCTCTGAGGAATACCAGGGCTCGGGATGCAGTGGCAGGCTATCAAGCTGCCTCTCTGAAACGTCCATACCCCACTAGGGGTCACCAGAAGTCGCCCCCCCCCCAATGCTAACAACAAAGCAGGGAGCATGGTTTTGAATAGTGACATGGAGTGGAAATTGAGTGGAAATTAAAGGGTTAATCCCTCTCTGTCTTTCCTGCACTGCTCCAAGGCCAGTTGAGGCTGTATGAGCTTGTAGCTTGCATTTTATGGGCAGGCCAAGGCACATGATTTTTTAATCTCATCTGCTTGAGCCCTGAGACGGATCTCTTTTTGTAACAGGGCGGAGGCCGGGCTCTTTCAGCCCTGGGGGGGTTCTGCATCCTGCAGGAGGGCTGCATTTGGGGTGGTTCTGACTTCTGACCTGATGAATGCTGCTTCTCAAAAATTAGTAATCAATAATTAGTAATCTATGTCCATTTTGGAAGTTTCCTTGCCCACCCATGGCTGCTGGGAATATGGGCATGGGGGCAGTGGAAACTTATAAAATGACGGTCATACATGTGGAATATTTTCAGTCATTTGCATTATGGCATTTTAGTGGACATCCAGGTGTGCAAATTTGTTTTGCTGGGATTTTCAGTCAGGTTTGAAAGCCTCTTTTGGAAGCATCTGTAGGACAATTAAAAAATACCCCCACCAATAAAAAAAAACACTCTTTAAGAAGTACAGTTCCCAATAAAGCACTGCATGCATACGTTGGAATCAGAATCAAATCCAAAGCATGTATAAAATTCTCTCCTTGCTGACACATCTGAGAACAGTCCATTGTCCATTGTGTATTACTCAGCCATGTTCAGACATCAAGGAATGACCCTTCAAAGTCCTCAGACTTGCTTGTTCCACTTCCCTCTTATGAGAGCCAGTTTGGTGTAGTGGTTAAGTGTGCGGACTCTAATCTGGGAGAACCAGGTTTGATTCCCCACTCCTCCACTTGCACCTGGCTGGATGACCTTGGGCAAGCCATAACTCTGGCACAGCTGTTCTTGAAAAATAGCAGGTTCTGTCAAGAGCTCTCTCAGCCCCACCTACCTCACAGGGTGTCTGTTGTGGGGAGGGGAAGGGAAAGGAGTTTGTAAGCCGCTCTGAGACACCTTTGAGTAGTGAAGGGCGGGGTATAAATCCAATCTCTTCTTCTTATGCGCAGCTCAAGACTGTGTGTTTCCAGCAGAACAGCACAGTTTATCGTTTCATTAAAATTGAACAATTCTGGTTTGGGATCCTGGCTTGCAGGCAAGAGAACAAACCGTTGTTTGTCATTTCCTCTGGCTTGGGCAAAAAAACAACAAAGGTTGTTTTGCTAGGAATGTTGAAGCCCTCATTTTCTAAACTGTGCCCACAAAGAAGGAGAAGGTGACTTCCAAGGCTGGTGGTTGGAATAACATAGCATGAGCTGGTCAATGCATTTGAAAATGCCGATCTAACAAACCCTCGGCTTTACTTAAAAATATCAGGAACTCCTTTGCATATTAGGCGACACACCCCTAATGTAGCCAATCCTCCAAGAGCGTAAAGAGCTCTTCTTACAGGGGCTACTGTAAGCTCTTGGAGGATTGGCTACATTAGGGGTGTGTCGCCTAATAGGCAAAGGAGTTCCTGCTACAAAAAGAGCCCATGTAATGAGTTCAGTGTTTTAAGGGATGAAATGAAACTGGAAGGTTTTGAAAAATTACTTTGCTTTATTAATAGGGCGATCTAGTTCATATATTTTTTTAAAGAAGCTACTTGAACTGATACATTCCAATGTATTTGAAAAAGTGTGCCTTGCACCTGAAAGCTCATTCCTTGAATAAACCTTTGTTGGTCTTAAAGGTGCCCCACTGGACTCTAAATTTGTTCTACTGCTTCCGACCAACATGGCTGACTCCCTGGATCCCCTTTCAAGAGGGTTGCCTAGAAGTCCTTCCTACCAGTGTGAGAGCCAGCATGTTAGTGGTTAGAGCAGGGGTCATTTCCTGCAGGAGCGCACAGGAGTGGAGCTCCAGCAGTAAAGAGCCCAGGGGGCGGGCACATGCAACAAGCCCCACCCCCTGCTCCCAGCAGCCCTCAGTCAGAGCAAGAAACAGCCAGGTAAGCTGCAGAGCTCCCCCCTGCTCCCCCCGGCCCAAAACAGTCCAGTGGCACCTTTAAGACCAAGTTTTATTCAGGTACAAGCTCTCCCTCCTCTGCGAGGACAGATCTGCACGTTCTCCCCCCCCCCCAATAGCTAGCAATCCAAAACAGCCCAGTGGAGCCTGAGCGGTGGGTGTTGCCTTCTGACACACTTCTGGTGATGCCAGGGGGTGTGGCATATGCAAATGAGTTATGTTAATGGGCTCCTGCACCTCTTTTTCTACGAAATGACCCCTGGGTTAGAGTATCAGAATAGGATCTTTGAGACCCAGGTTCAAATCTCCATTCTGCCCTGGAATCTTGCTGCGTGACTTTGGGCCAGTTACGCCCTCTCAGTCTACCCTACCTCTCAGGGTTGTTGTGAGGATAAAATGAATGAGAGGAGAATGGGGGTAAGCTGCTTTGGGGAGAAAGCCAGCAGTCTTTAAGCAGCGGCTGGACAAAGACGTCAGGGATGCTCTAGGTTGATTAGAGTCAGACTAGATGGCCCGTATGGCCCCTTACAGCTCTGTGATTCTTTGAGAAAGGTGGCGTAGAAATGAAGTAAAGATGTATCTGATGCAGTAAGTACCTGATGAGGGATGCTTGGACTCTCAAAACATATCCCCCCAAAATCTTGTGGTCTCTAAGATGCTACTGGATTTGAATCTAGCCGAGGTAAACAAATAACCTATGAAGTGAGAAAACTGTTTGTAGTTACTTAGGGTTTATGTGTAAACAGGTGGGCAGTCAGCCCGCGTCCAGATGCATCACTGTCTCTCAGTATTTCTCAGAAACAGTTTCACCAGTTCATCCGCCACCTTTTTTTTAAAACGTTAAGCCTCTGATTGAACCAATTCTGCCCCTCCACCTGGCAGGTACGAGGAAGAAATCAACCATCGGACTGAGAAGGAGAACGAGTTCGTCGTCTTGAAAAAGGTGAGCAGAAGGCCAGTGGTGTGTTTTGGCTCATCGCTAGCCTGGCTGGGGGAGGACTGTGGGAGTCCCTCCTTTTTGCTTTGTCTCTCTATAATGGGTGTTGTGTCATTCTTGTCCCCACAGGATGTGGATGAAGCTTACATGATCAAGATCGAGTTGGAGACCCGCCTGGAGTGCTTGACGGACGAGATCAACTTCTTGAGGCAGCTGTACGATGAGGTAGGCGTTCCCTTCCACTAGACGGGAGCCTCCCTTCCAAAATATTCCTCTTCACCAGCTTGGGAAAAGCCCAGGAGCGGCAGTGCTTTGTGAAGCAGCGGGGCGTCCTCTCTGTAACGAGGAATTCGTTTTGTTTTTTTTATTATTAAAACAAGTTTTTATTAACGGGATATAAAACAAGTCCAAAATTAACCAGTTCACCATTTCTTAATATATCCCTTTCCCCTTTTCCCTCCCACCCCGTCTCCAGGCTTCCCGCAGCGTTCCCGCCCCCACCACATTTTCTCTCTTAATCTTTCCCTTCAGTTTGATATTATTTAAAGGTTCACAATTTCTTTTGCTACCTTACTTATATTTTTTCAGTCTCATAGGTAACCTATTCGATAACATTTTCTTTCCAACATTTCTAAAGTCTATTCTTAATAATTACTAAAGCAAAAAAGTTTGACATCCCAATGTTTCTCTATATATTCTTTAAAGTCCTTCCAATCCGCAATTTTTTTTTCATCTTTATTGTTCAACTTTCTTGTCATTTTATCCATTTCAGCCATAAAGAGTAGCTTCCTTATCCATTCCCATAGTTCAGGTATTCTTTCTTGCTTCCGACATTGAGCATATGTCGAGGAATTCGTTTTTAAAACGCCAAGGAGGCTGTCCAGATGTCATATGTGACCGTCAATTACATTTTAATTTTCCGCCAAGGCGATCAGGGTTACATTCATGGGCTCAGAGCCCGTGGTAAATCTCTGCTTCGTGGAAGGCACTTCTTCCAGGACGGGAATTTCCCAACATTTGCACTCTGCATGCTGTGCTTTGATCTAGCCAGTGCAGCTTTGATGCAGCAAACTCAGCTTGGACCTAGCAAGCTCAGAAAGTTTGCTTTATTGTTGTTGTTGCTGTTAAATTTATACTCAAGTGGTTAAGACGCTGAACTGCAGGCCGTGGAAGGTCGGTAGTTCAGCAGTTCGAGACCCGAGTGTGCCGGATGACGGAGTGAGCTCCCGTCTCTAGTTCCAGCTCCTGCCAACCTAGCAGTTCGAAAGCAAGAAATTGCAAGTAGATAAATAGGGACCACTTCGGTGGGAAGGTAACAGCGTTCCGTGCGCCTTGGTTTTTAGTCATGCCGGCCACATGACCACGGAAATGTCTTCAGACAGCGCTGGCTCTTCGGCTTTGAAACGGAGATGAGCACCGCAGCCCCAGAGTCGGATTCGACGGGCTTTCGAGCAAGGGAAACCTTTACCTTTACCTATCCCACAAGTGGGCTCAGGGCGGCTTACAGCATAAAATCCATAAAACAATAAAAACAATGAAAACAATGAAACAGCAGCTGGCACGATAAACTATAACAACAAGCCCCGTTGCCTTGTATTAGGTGAATATAGGTATTCCAGAAAACTCCCAATAGAATGGTTGAACGTCCACTGCCTCAACCGAAAGCATGGTGTAACAGCTCCATTTTGCAGGCCCTGCGGAACTGTAATAAGTCCCGCAGGGCCCTGATCCCAGGTGGGAGCATGTTCCACCATGTAGGGGCCAGGACAGAAAAGGCCCTGTCCCTGGTTGAGACTAACCAGGAGATGTTGATCAGAAGAGCGTAAAGCTCTCTGGGGTTCATAGGGGGGGGAGGCGGTCCTGTAGGTGTGATGTTCCCAGGCCACATAGGGCTTTAAAGGTCAAGTTGCCAATGGCTTTTAGGAACCCCCAGCACAGAGGCAAAAAATTCATAAAGGCCAAAGTTCCTTTGAAAAGAACTGACAATAAAAACAGCGACCAGGTTTGAGGCCCCATCTGCTGGATGCAGGGCTCTTTTTGTAGAAAAAGCCCAGCAG
>NW_015172583.1:162797-200597 GCF_001447785.1 Gekko japonicus
CAGGAATCCATTACCATAATAGGCCACACCCCAACAGCAGAAACTCATTAGCATATTAGGCCACACCCCAACAGCACAGTTCATTAGCATATTAGGCCACACCCCATGTCTTCCCTTGACTTGCCCAGGTGCCCCACGGCTGCGGGATGCCTGGCAAGCCAGCCCTTAAATGCCTCCCCGATCCTTCCAGGCCCCCCCGGCCCGCCCGCTTCGGAGTCGCTGGGGGGGTCGCTCTCCAGGCCTTCCCTCTGTAGCCACACGCACAGAGGTTTTAGCTGGAGTGGGCGTGGCCAACTCTGAAGCCAGCCGGAACTCCGTTCCTGTGCGTTCCTGCCCCAAAATAGCCCTGCCTGGATGAATTGTCCCACAGTAAAGAACCGGAGCAAGGCGGCTGTGAAGCTCCTCTGTTGGTCGTCCCCCCCAGTGAGAAATCTTTGTCTCCTTGCAGGAACTGCGCGTGATGCAGTCTCAGATCAATGACACCTCCGTCGTCCTGTCCATGGACAACAACCGCAGCTTGGACCTGGAGGGCATCATCGCCGAGGTCAGAGCGCAGTACGAAGAGATCGCCGCCAGGAGCCGAGCCGAGGCAGAGAGCACGTACCAGACCAAGGTGAGTCCCCTTCCCATACTTGGCTTGGAGACCTCTGGAATTGGGAGGGGGATTTTGAGGCCATCTGGTCCACCCCCACCCAGGCGTTTAGCCAGAATTTTGTGGCTTGTGGGGCATTTTTTTTTCCAGGAGGGGCTGCCATCCCTTGCCATAATGAAGGGCGTGTGTGTGTGTGTCCCCTCTCCCTAATCCCTTGCAAGATTTAAAGGGCCCTTCAGCAGATCAGCGGGGAGCATGTGGCCCGCCAATCAGCTGGAGGGCCCTTTAAATTTTACAGGAGGGGAGGGGAGAGGGGCCCGCGCCACCCCCTGCTTCTTCTCAAAACCATTTCAAGGTTCCCTTTAAATGCGTTTGAGAAGAAGCTAGGGGGCTTTAAGGAAGGGGGCTGGCCCTTTAAGGAAGGGGCGGAGCCCCCACTGTATCTGTGGGCCAGCCCCCATCCCGCTTAGCACAAAACATCAATATCCTAAAGCTTTCCCAAGAAACTGTTTCCTGGCCTCTGCTTGAAGACCTGCAGGGAGGCAGAGCCCATGATTCCCATAGAGAGTTGGCTTCATTGTCAGACTGCGCTGACCATTAAAGAAGGTCCTCGTCATATTTAACGGAAAGCTGCCCTCCTGGAAGAACATGTTACACCCGCCATGTCGTCATCATGGGGGCTTGTAGGAGGATGCTGCCTGCTAATTCCTGGGGGGAGCTAGAGATGTGAAGGCCCAGAAAAAACCCGGAAAAATTTGGGGGGAAAACGGTTTTTTTCCAATTTTTTCCCCTGAAGCCTTTTTTGTTTTTTTCCGAAAAACTGGAAAAATTGAAAAAAGAAAAGAAAAAAAATGATTATGGAACGTTTTATTTTAACATGATGAATAAAATATTTTAAGACAAGGTATTCAAACACTTTCCAAATTATTTCTAAAATATATATATGGTATCAGATTGATCTAATTTCTGTGCACTGAGGACAAGCAAGTCCTAGGTTACAAACTGAACTCTCCAATGCAAGAACAAGATGCATTTCTTCCTTTAGGAGGTGCTATTGTCACAAGAAAAGAAAAAGGTTTCACTTGTTTTTGCATGTTGGTTTCTGTTTGTAATAACTGTTTGGATACACTATATTTTTAATATGCTAGTTGTGATAATTTCATGCCAAGTAAAAATGTCCATAGTCATATTTTATGTTCCTAAAGTAACAGAATGACTTTCAATCTAGAAAAGACAAAAGAAGTGCTAATGTAGCATTTTTTCCAGTTTTTCTGAAAATTTCCGTTTCCCCCCGAAAAAAACTGGGTTTTTTTCCGAGTTTCAAAATTTCCGGAAATTTTACATCTCTAGCCGGGGAGCTCAATTTAGAAGTGCCACAGGAACCCAGTTCTAGGTGGAACCACAGCATGGGGGAGAGTCAGGACTCCTGCCTTACTCCCACCCCACACCATGTTCCTGACCCGAAACAGTTCCAGGAGGGAGCTTTCAGTGCTTGTGCAGTGCCTGTGCAGGCCCCCCCCCCATGGGGCAAGGAACAGCCCCCTGGCCATTGTAGGTCAAGAAAATGGCATGGGGGAAAGCAGGAACCCCTCCTGTCTCCCATACCACAGTCCTAACTGGAATGGGGGCACGTTGGCACTTCTAAGCTGATGGCGTGGCTGAATGGGTCCGACTAGTTCTGCCGCCCATTCAGCTCTGTATCTGCATGGGTCAGGATGGAGGTGCTGTGGCTGAGGGGCAGAGCACCTGCTTTGGATTCAGGAGGTTTCAAGTTCAGTCCCCGGCACCTCCAGTTATGACGACCAGGTGGTAAGGTGTTGGGAAGAGACCTCCACCTGAGACCCTGGAGAGCTGCTGCCAGTCAGAGAGAGGAGACTGACCTTGGTAAACAAACGGTCCAAGGCAGATTCAAGGAGATGGTGAAAGCTGTGGCCTGCATCGCTTGCAGAAGGTCCCAGATTCGGTCCCTGGTGCATCTCCAGTCAAAAGGCTCGGGTTGCGGGCAATGCTCCCTCTAAGCTGTGGAGTCTTGTGAGCAAAGTTTCTACTTTCTGAGCTACTGGCATTAAAGTTGTGAGCGAGCGATTCGGCTACTGCATTAATTAATTTGTTCTGGAGCCCTCCTTCCTGAGCTAAGACAAAAATGTGTGAGCCGGAGGCTAAAAAACTGTGAGCTGGCTCACACTAACTCAGCTTAGAGGGAACACTGGTTGCCGGTGACGAGAAAGACCTCGAGCTGAAGAGCCACTGCCAGTCAGCGCAGACAGTCCTAACCTTGGTGGACCAAGAGCCCGAGTCGACCCAGCGCACCTTCTTACGATGCTAAGTAACTAAATGGCCACAACTCAATACCTTTCCCAGCAGCACTTGAGTAAGGGGACTTGGTATGTGAAGGGGCTTGCTAGAAGCGCGGAAATGTCTCCCTTGCCATCTGTGCTCTTACCATCGGTGCTGGATTTTTATCGGTTGATTTATTGACTTGCTTCATTTACAATCCCGCCTTTCTCCCCAATGGGGGCCCAAAGCGGCTTCCGTTGTTCTTCTCTTCTCCGTTTTATCCTCACGACAACCCTGTGAGGTAGGTTAGTCTCAGGGTGTAACTGGACCAAGGTCACCCCCGCAAGCTGCCATGGCAGAGCAGGTGCTTGAACCCGGGTCTCTCAGATCCTAGTCTGACACGTGAACCACTGCACCACACTGCCTCTGAATTTTAAACTGCCCTGTCCTTTTTGCTCTGACCAAAGGCCTTCTCTTCCATTCTGCTGGGTCGGGGCTGTGGCCAGGGTGTAGCCTGTCCCACTTGGACAGGCTGTGGAAAGTTCAGCAGTTCAAGACCCGGGTGCCGCAAGATGGGGTGAGCTCCTGTCTCTAGTTCCAGCTCCTGCCAGCCTAGCAGTTCGAAAGCAAGAAATTGCAAGTAGATAAATAGGGACCACTTCGGTGGGAAGGTAACAGCGTTCCGTGCGCCTTGGTTTTTAGTCATGCCGGCCACATGACCACGGAAACGTCTTCGGACAGCGCTGGCTCTTCGGCTTTGAAACGGAGATGAGCACCGCAACCCTAGAGTCGGATTCGACTGGCTTTCGATCAAGGGAACCTTTACCTTTACCTTTAAAAATATTTCAGAATGGATGGAGTGATGAGACAGAGAGATAGTGGCTTGCTCGAGGCTAAAGCGTGATTCAGATCAAGGACTTCCTGGTTCTCATCCCAGCCAGTGTGTTAGATTAGCTGTCTGCTCTCCAGATGACTTATCTCGAGCATGGATTTCGAAAGGGGGTTCTTCTTTTGTATCTCTTGATTGCGAGAGGGATGTCGGCACCTGAATTCCTGGAAGCTGCAGGCTGCTCATGTTTCATTCAAAAGAAGGCCGTCGACTAACATTATCAGTCCCAGCATCAAGATAAGCCATCCATGGAGTTGAGCCGCCTTCCAGAGTGGAGCCAGTGCGTTGGCATGCAGCCTGGCTGAGCCAAGCAACTTACGTGACGAAGGGGTGGGGGAAACGTTTGGGGAATGAACTGATTTCCTGTATTGACTTGGAATAATGATTAACCCCGCCTTTTCAGAAAGCTGGAGACAACTTGTAGCCTTGTGGAACACGGGTATTCAGTGGCCGCCCTGATCCGGATGGCCCAGGCAAGCCCGATCGTGTCAGATCTTGAAAGCTAAGCAGGGACGGCCCTGGTTAGTATTTGGATGGGAGACCACCAGGGAAGTCCAGGATTGCAACACAAGAGACAGGCCGTGGCCAAACACTTCTGAACGACTCTTGCCCTGAAAAAAACCCCATAGGCCGACTTGCCAGGACTTCAGTCGACTTGCCAGCATTTTCTCCCATCGTTTGGCGACGGCTTCAGCTGGCAGTGTGCCAGAAGCCTTTCTGTTGTATTCTGGTTCAGCAACAGCCCCCCCCCCCCGCCAACCATGGGCTGCATAGTGCCTTAGGAGCGGGGTGCATGCATGTGTCTGCACCTACTGGCTTAGCTTCTACCAAAGAGAAGCAGTTCTGAAATTCAGGGCAGGCTTAACATAAGAACATAAGAGACGCCAATGTTGGATCAGGCCAAAGGCCCATCTAGTCCAACACTCTGTCACACAGTGGCCAAAAATACCAGGTGCCATGAGGAGGCCCACCAGTGGGGCCAGGACATTAGAAGCCCTCCCACTGTTGGCCCTCCCAAGCACCAAGAAGACAGAGCATCACTTGCCCCAGAGCCCCTAGCTATACCTTGTGGCTAATAGCCACTGATGGACCTCTGCTCCATATGCCTATCTAATTCCCTTTTGAAGCCGTCCATGCTTGTAGCCGCCACCACTTCCTGTGGCTTTGGGTCCGGATTGTAGGAAGGAGCACAGAATGACACGTGCCCCTTGGTTTCCAGTTTGATTTGAGCCATCTGTCACACAGAGCTGACTTATACTGAATCAGACCCTGGCCCATCAAAGTCAGTATTGTCTGCCCAGACCAGGGTCCCAGGCAGTGTTCCCTCTAACCTGAGTTAATGTGAGCCAGCTCAGTTTTTTGTCTTAGCTCAGGGAGGACGGCTCCAGAGCAAGCTAATTTATGCAGTAGCCAAATGGCTGGCTCACAACTTTAATGCCAGTAGGTCTTAAGGAAGAATTTTTGCTCCCAAGACTCTACAGCGTAGAGGGGAGCGTTGGTCTCAGGTGCAGGTCTTTCACATCACCTGCTGCCATATCCTGTAACTGGATTTGCCAGGGATTGAATCTGGGACCTTCTGCCGGCTAAGCAGATGCTCAGGCACTGAGCCAGGGCCCCTCCCATTCTCTGCCTGTTGGGTAGGACCTGCTCCCAGAAGGGAAAAAGAAATGCACCTGTAGCATAATGTGATTGGTGGCGGGGCACACTGTGGAATGCTCCTGTGCAGTGTTGACTTTAGTTATCCATGAGTTAAAATGGTTAATGTTTAACCCATGAATAAAAAATGCCATCAGAACATTTTTCATTTATAGAATATCATGGTGGTGTAAAGTGCTGTTAGGTCACCGCTGACTAACGGCAACCCCCGTAGGGTTTTCAAGGCGAGAGACATTCAGGGGTGGTTCGCTTTCGCCTGTCTCTGTGTCTGGTCACCCTGGATTTCCTTGGTGGTCTCCCATCCAAGTACTAACCAGGGCCAACCCTGCTTAGCTTCTGAGTTCTGGCAAGATCAGGCTAGCCTGGGCCGTCCAAGTCAGGGCATTTATATAACAACAGCCCAGATAAAATGGGGTGCATCCAGCTATCTGCAGGCTTGACCGCCTAGGTCTTTCCTGCTTTCTCCTCCTGCATCACTAGTGGTTTGGTGTAGTGGTTAGGAGCATGGACTCTAATCTGGGAGAAGCGGGTTTGAGTCCCCATGCCTCTACATGCAGCTGCTGGGTGAGCTTGGGCAAGCCACTGTTCTCTCAGAGCTGTTCTCTCGAGAGCAGTTCTCTCAGAGCTCTCTCAGCCCCACCTACCTCACATGGTGCCTGTTGTGGGGAGGGGAAGGACCTAGTCCCACCCCCTGCACAGACCAGGAAATTCACAGCTGCCTCCCCATCCCCACTCCGTGCTCTGTGCCCAGAGGCTCGTATGCTAGCATGTCAGAAACATCCCCGAATGGAGAGGTTTTGTTTTAAATCTGAGGACTGAAACGTTTCTAGCCCTCGTGGCTGGAGGAGGAGATTGGATTTATACCCCACCCTTCACTATCCAAAGGAGTCTCAGAGTGGCTTACAGTCTCCTTTCCCCTCCCCTCCCCACAACAGACACCCTGGGAGGTAGGTGAGGCCGAGAGAGCTCAGAGAGAACTGCCCTTGAGAGAACAGCTCTGAGAGAACTTGTAAATGACCCGAAGTCACACCAGCAGCTGCATGTGGAGGCGGAGTGGGGAATCAAACCCGGTTCTCCCAGATTAGAGTCCACACTCTTAACCACTGCACCAAACTGGCTCTCCCAAACTGGCTGCAGAGAGAGTCTGGAATGCAAATGGCGTTTGACTGGACCAGCCCGTCTACCCATTGCCCTTTGACACCCGCCATGCGAATCATCTCACTTAGCATTTATAGGGCGCCCTGGCGCAGTTCCCATATATTAACATCTCAAATGATTTTTTTGCAGCAGTTGGAGGGAGGGTGGGGCGGAGGGGTAATGGTTTGCTCGAGGCCACCCAGCATGAGCATGGCTGCACTGATTCAAATTTAATTTCCTTCGCCACCCCACGACACTATGTAGCACATTACTTAATTGTGTGTGTGAGGGTAAAGTGTCATCGAGTCGCAGCCAAATTACAGCGACCCCAGTAAGGAGCTTTCAAGGGAAAAGCAGGTGAGAAGCAGAGGTGGCTTTGCCACGGCCTTCCTCTGCAGAGCCTTCCTTGGTGGCCTCTCTTCCAAGGACTCTCCCTGCTTAGCTTCTGAGATCTGACGAGATTGGGCTATCCTGCACCGCCTTCCCTCCCCACTTATTGCCTTGTATGCATGTAAAGGTGCCATTGAGTCTCAGTCGACTTGTGGCAACCCCAGCAAGGGGCTTTCAAGGCAAGTGAGAAGCAGAGGTGGCTTTGCCATGGCCTTCCTCTGCAGAGCCTTCCTTGGTGGCCTCCCTTCCAAGTACTGTCCCTGCTTAGCTTCTGAGATCTGATAAGATCAAGCTGCATCGTACTGTCTTCCCTCCCCACTTACTGCCTTAGTCATGCAGAAATTAAAAAAAACAAACCGGGAACTCTTTTCCTAATTAATCATTGTTCTGCCACCACCTTTTCTCCTGGAAGTCTGGAAAGGAAACGACCCTTCCCTCTGAGACCTTGTCCACACACAGTGCAGACGAAGAGGGTGGAATTCTGAGGAGGCTGTACCACTTTAGATTGGGGGTGGGTGCGGGTGCTTGCTACTCTAAAAACGACTCTAAAAATAATGGGAAATTATCGCATGCGGTTGTGGCTTTGCTTGTCTGCATGCATTCCGCTTTTACGTTTAATGGGAATGAGTAACGTAGGGGCAGGGTTGGGGACCCAGGGTGGTGCTGGGTGGTGACGTTAAAGTATGGGCCCAACCTACCTTGTAATTATTGCTTTGTGTTCTCAGTATTTCATCTTTTTTCATAGTTAGGAAATGAAATTCCAGTTTCCTTTTTGTTTCACTCAAAACACACTCCTTTGAGTAGAGGACAAGAGTTATTGGCTCAGCACATATTCGTTCTAGTTTTTTCTGGGCTGCTTGTGGCAAATGGTACTAGTCTGGGTGGCAGACGAGGAGCAGAGGTGGTCCTCCTAGCATCGATGGGGGCCAACCTTCTTCCTGAGCTAGAATTCCACCCCTGGGCATAGCAGCCTTTAAGATACCATGCGCCCCCCCAGTCCAGTCCATAGTATAATCCAGTGGTGGCGAACCTATGGCACAGGTGCCAGACGTGGCACTCAGAGCCCTCTCTGTGGGCACGCGTGCCATCGCCCCAGCCAGGCCCAGACCATCATTAAAGTGTCGAATTCTCTGCCAAATAATTTTAAGTAAATGAAAGCATTTCGGATTGCTTTCCTTACTTTGTTTGGATCATCTTAAGTTAATGTATGAGTTGTTTTTTCTAAAGTAAAGCCTCATTATTCAGGTTAAATTGCCGTGTTGGCACTCTGCGATAAATAAGTGGGTTTTGGGTCGCAGTTTGGGCACTCGGTCCCTAAAAGGTTCGCCATCACTGGTATAATCCATCCTACCACTTCACTGTCTGGTGTTTATAGATCAGGCCCAAGGTAAATTAAGTGGAAGAGAGTGAGAGTGAGTGGTATCCTGTGCAGTGGTATTCCAGGCTGAGTCATGATTTGAACCCAGGTCTCTGCACTCCGCCCAGACCTGTATGGCCCAGGCTAGCTTGATCTTATCTGATCTGAGAAGCTAAGCAGGGTCAGCCCTGGTTAGTACTTGGATGGGAGACCACTAGGGAAGTCCAGGGTCTCAACGCAGAGGCGGGCAATGGCAAACCACCACCTCTGAATGTCTCTTGCCTTGGAAACTGGTGGAATGAGCTCCCAGAAGAGATCAGGGCCCTGCAGGACCTTTTGCAGTTCCGCAGGGCCTGTAAGACGGAGCTCTTCCACCAGGCCTTCAATTAGGAGCTACCACCATTGCCATCAGTACCAGCATCACCATCTATTATCATTACTACCATCGATCTAGCAACAATAGAAGCCTGGTGCCTGGTCTATTATTGATAGCCCGTGCTTGCTGCCCGAAACCGAGAACGACCAATGAGCTGAATATCAAGTGAATTTACAGAATGTAGGAGGCCATCTTTTGATATTATGTCAGCTGCTAGCACTTTAATATAATGTAAGTTGGTTTTAGGAGCTGCGGTGGCTCAAGTGGTTAAGACGCTGAACTGCAGGCTGTGGAAGGTCGGTAGTTCAGCAGTTCGAGACCCGGGTTGCCGCACGACGAAGTGAGCTCCCGTCTCTAGTTCCAGCTCCTGCCAACCTAGCAGTTCGAAAGGAAGAAATTGCAAGTAGATAAAAAGGTACCACTTCGGTGGGAAGGTAACAGCGTTCCGTACGCCTTGGTGTTTAGTCATGCCGGCCACATGAGCACGGAAACGTCTTCGGACAGCGCTGGCTCTTCGGCTTTGAAACGGAGATGAGCACCGCAACCCTAGAGTCGGACTCGACTGGCTTTCGAGCAAGGGAAACCTTTGCCTTTACCTTTAAGTTGGTTTTAATGAATTGTTAATGAATTGTTTGATGGATTATTTTTTAGATGTCTGTGATATTTATTGTTGTTGTGCTTCTATTATGTGAGCCACCCTGAGCCTGCCACAGCGAGGAGGGCGGGGGACAAATTTAAATAAATAAATGAAACTCGAGGGGGTCACCATAAGTCAGCTCTGACTTGACAGCTCTCTACCCGCTCCTGCTCTAGCCCCCTGTCCGTTCCTCCAGACGTACGGGGGTTGCTGTCTCCTAATGTGTAGAGCTTACGCAACCAACCAGCCATTTACATGGCAAACCAATAACGGCAAGGGTGAAGAAGTGGGTTTTTGCTCGAAGTGTCCACAGAGGGTTTCCCCGCTCATTCTGAGTGATTCCCCAGTTTCTGGTCTTTGCTGCCAACCCCCCGTCCTCCCTACCACTTCCCAATTCCTGCCTTTGCTTTAACACAGAGAACCATGTACGATTTTTGTCTCTTTTCCATGCAGTACGAAGAGCTCCAGACTGTGGCGGGCAGGCACGGGGATGACCTCCGCAACACCAAGAACGAAATCAATGAGCTCAACAGGATGATTAGCCGGATACAGTCTGAAATCGACGGTCTGAAAGGCCAGGTGAGGAAGCAACTGGCAATTCGGAAGCCAGCGCTTGGGTCGTGACCAGTGTTCCCTCTAAGCTGTGGAGTCTTGTGAGGAAAAATTCTATTTTGTGAGCTACTGGCATTAAAGTTGTAAGTGAGTGATTTGGCTCCTGCATACATTAAGAACATAAGAACATAAGAGACGCCAATGTTGGATCAGGCCAAAGGCCCATCCAGTCCAACACTCTGTGTCACACAGTGGCCAGAAATACCAGTGCCATCAGGAGGTCCAGCAGTGGGGCCAGGACATTAGAAGCCCCCCCCCTGTTGGCCCCCCCCCCAAGCACCAAGAAGACAGAGCATCACTTGCCCCAGAGCCCCTAGCTATACCTTGTGGCTAATAGCCACTGATGGACCTCTGCTCCATATGCTTATCTAATTCCCTTTTGAAGCCATCCATGCTTGTAGCACCCACCACTTCCTGTGGCAGTGAATTCCATGTGTTAATCACTCTTTGGGTGAAGAAGGACGTCCTTATAGGGGCATTATTATATTGGCTGATCTGTTTTCAATACCCTTCCTAATAATCCCCAGCATAGCATTGGCCTTCTTTATTGCAGTCACACACTGTCTCGACATTTTCAGTGAGTTATCCACTACAACTCCAAGATCTCTCTCTTGCTCAGTCTCTGCCAGTTCAGACCCCATCAATGTGTATTTATATTTAGGATTTTTGGCTCCAATGTGCATCACCTTGCACTTGGCCACATTGAACCCCATTTGCCATGTTGACGCCCACTCGCCCATCCTTGACAGATCCCCTTGGAGTGCCTCACAATCCTCACTGGTTTTCACCACCCTGAACAACTTTGTATCATCCGCAAATTTAGCCACTTCACTGCTTACTCCCATCTCCAAATCATTAATGAACAAGTTAAAAAGCAGTGGACCAAGTACTGATCCCTGCGGTACCCCACTGCTTACCACCCTCCACTGAGAAAATTGCCCACCTACACTCACTCTCTGTTTTCTATGAACTAGCCAGTTTTTGATCCATAAAAGGACTTGTCCTTCTATCCCATGATTTTTGAGCTTACTTAGGAGCCTTTGATGAGGAACTTTATCAAAAGCTTTCTGGAAGTCAAGGTAAATAATATCTATTGGATCCCCCTTGTCCACATGTTTGTTCACCCCCTCAAAGAACACTAACAGGTTAGTGAGACAAGATCTTCCCTTACAGAAACCGTGCTGAGTCTGCCTCAATAGGTTTTGTTCATCTATGTGCCTACTAATTCTTTCCTTAATAATGGTTTCCACCAATTTACCCGGTATCGACGTCAGACTGACTGGCCTGTAATTTCCCGGATCTCCTCTGGAACCCTTTTTAAAGATGGGAGTGACATTAGCTACCTTCCAATCCTCAGGAATGGAGGCAGATTTTAAGGAAAGATTACATATCTTTGTCAGGAGATCTACAAGTTCACATTTGAGTTCTTTCAGAACTCTCGGATGTATGCCATCTGGGCCTGGTGATTTTTCAGTTTTTAAGTTGTCTATCAGTTTTAGGACCTCCTCTCTCGTCACCTCAATCTGACTCAGGTCTTCCAACACCCCTCCTGAAATCAGTGGTTCTGGAGTGGGCAAGCACTTCTCATCTTCCACAGTGAAGACGGAGGCAAAAAATGCATTTAGCTTCTCAGCCATTTCCCTATCATCCTTCAATACTCCTTTTACCCCTTGGTCGTCCAAGGGCCCCACTGCCTCCCTGGCTGGTTTCCTGTTTCTAATGTATTTGAAGAAAGTTTTATTGTTGGTTTTTACGTTTTTTGCTATATGCTCCTCATATTCCCTTTTTGCCTGCCTGACCTCAGACTTGCATTTTATTTGCCATAGCCTGTGTTCCGTTTTATCAGCCTCACTGTGACTAGCTTTCCACTGCTTAAAGGAATTCTTTTTACTTTTTACAGCCTCCATTACTCTGTTTGTTAACCATGCAGGCTTTTTCCTATACCTGTTTGTGCCTTTCCTAACCTGCGGAATATATATTTTTTGAGCTTCTAGGATCGTAGTTTTAAATAGATCCCAAGCTTCCCCAATTGTTTTGACCCTTTCTACTTTTCCTTTCAGTTTCCTCCCCACGTGTCCCCTCATATCAGAGAAATTACCCCTTTTAAAGTTAAAAATGGTTGTGTGAGTCTTTTTGGCCAATTCTCTATTTGTACAAATGATGAACTCAACAACATTATGATCACTGTTTCCAAGCGGTGCAATCACTTTTACATCTCTCACCAGGTCTTGAGTGTTACTTAGGACCAAATCAAGGATCGCCTCTCCCCTGGTAGGTTCCGTGACCATCTGCTCCATAGCACAGTCATTTAGAGTGTCTAGAAACTCAATCTCTTTTTCCCGGCTAGAACACATATTGACCCAATCAATGTGTGGGTAGTTAAAATCACCTATTATTACACAGTGTTTTTGTCTAGTTGCTATCTTTAAGGCATTCATCATTTTATAATCCTCCTCTATCTTTTGATCTGGTGGGCGATAACAAACTCCCAGTGTTAAGTTTCCTTTTGGCCCCCCTATTTCAACCCATAGAACTTCCAGAAGCGAATCCAATTCACTTAGCCTCTCAATCTTTCTAGACTTTATACCCTCTCTGACATACAGAGCTACCCCACCTCCAACCCTTCCCCCCCTATCCTTCCGATATAATATATAACCGGGAATCACTGTGTCCCACTGATTTTCCTCATCCCACCAAGTTTCAGAAATACCCACAATGTCTATTTTTCCCTCCGACACCAAGCACTCCAACTCCCCGATTTTACCTCGGACACTTCTAGCATTTGTATAGAAACAGCTGTAATTTCCCTTACAAGTTAAGCCTGCATCCTTCCTCTTGCTATCTCGAGTCGTTGTCCGGCAGTCCATGTCACCAGCCATGGCCTCTGTGGACAATTTCAATCCACCTCCCTGTAGAAAAGCAACCGGTACCCCCTCACCTCTCTCAGATGAGCCAACCCGAACCAGAGACTTTTCATCTCCTGTCGGCTTTCCCCCAATATTCAGTTTAAAAGCTGCCATCCTTCCTGAGTTAAGACAAAAATGTGTGAGCTGGAGGCTAAAAAACGGTGAGCTAGCTCACACTAACTCAGCTTAGAGGGAGCACTGGTTGTGACTGGTCAATGCAGCATCATGAAGATACAGGACACTTTGCAGAATTCCCTGAGCAGCAAAAGACCAGAAGGGGCCCTGGCTCAGTGGCAGGGCATCTGCTTGGCATGCAGAAGGCCTCAGGTTCAATCCCTGGCATCCCCAGGGCCAAAGGCCCCCAAAATGCAGTTTGTTGTAGTGGTTAGGGGCACGGACTCTAATCTGGGAGAACCAGGTTTGATTCCCCACTCCTCCACAGGCCGCTGCTGGTGTGACCTTGGGTCAGTCAATGTTCTCTCAGAGCTGTTCTCTTCAGGAGCAGTCCTCGAAAGAGCTCTCTCAGCCCCACCTACCTCACAGGATGTCTGTTGTGGGGAGGGGAAGGGAAAGGAGACTGTAAGCCGCTCTGAGAGAGCCAGTCTGGTGTAGTGGTTAAGTGTGCGGACTCTAATCTGGGAGAACCGGGTTTGATTCCCCACTCCTCCACTTGCACCTGCTGATGTGACCTTGGGTCAGTCACAAGCTCTGGCACAGCTGTCCTTGAAAAAGAGCAGTTTGTGTCAGAGTTCTCTCAGCCCCACCCACTTCACAGGGTGTCTGTTGTGGGGAGGGGAAGGGAAAGGAGTTTGTAAGCCGCTCTGAGACTCCAAGTGAAGGGCAGGGTATATATCCAATCTCTTCTCTTCTTCTTCTTTGGGTAGTGAAGGGTGGGGTATAAAACCAATCTCCTCTTCTTCTCCTCTGCCCAGCTCCTCCATCTCTATTCCTCTGTCGCTTCCTCTGCCCCACTGTATTCTGGGAATTGTAGTTCACAGACATTAATGTTGCGGGAGGTTGCCCTCAGGCCATTCAGTTCAGAGTCTCAACTTACCATCGTTCCCAGCCCTGCCCTGTCCCACAGGTTCCCACAGCCCTCCTCACCCTTGTAGCAGCCCCAGGGCTGGGGTCTGTATATGCTGAGGTGGGGCAATTGCCAGGGCCCTGAAGAGGGCTGCCAGGCCCCTCCCCAGAGGTGGGGGAACCTCCAGATGCCAATCAGCTGGCCGGGGGTAACTTACTGCCAATGGGGGAAGGCTTAACCCATGTCACCAGCAACGCAGCGATGCAGGATGTGCTGGTATTTAGGCAAAACCTCTATGGTAAAAGCAGTTTCTATTGGTGAGCACCAGAAGTGGCATCACCACAGCACCAGTCTAGGCCTTCCTCCACTGTTCACAAGTCCCCCCCGCCGTCCCCCCACCAATTGCGAGGGGACCCTGGCAACCCTAGTGTAGGGTATGCGGTGGGGGGCCTGTGGCCACCACCCACCCATGTGTGCTTCCCTCACCTGCCCGTTCACAAGCCCTCTTGCCACTGTGGGAAGCCTGAACCTTTGGAGAAGTACGCGAGCCAAGCAACCCGGTGGGGGAAGGTTTGGCAGGCCAGGCGGTAGGGTGTGTGTGAACGAGAGCTGCGGCAGGGAGAGGAAAGGCCCCTCCAAACCCAGAACGGGCCCTCAGGAAGCCAGAAGGCCCCTCCTCCCAAATGGTCGTGGAATTCCAGCACTCCTGCAAAATCCCATTTTCCATCTTGGGTTAACAAGCCCCTGGACTGACATCTTTTCCTTTCCCCCTTTGCTCAGCGTGCCAACCTGGAAGCGTCCATTGCCGAGGCTGAGGAGCGCGGGGAGATGGCCGTCAAGGATGCCAGCGTCAAACTGGCGGAGCTGGAGGCCGCCCTCCAGAGGGCCAAGCAGGACATGGCCCGGCAGCTACGGGAGTATCAGGAGCTGATGAACGTCAAGCTGGCCCTGGACATCGAGATCGCCACCTACAGGAAGCTGCTGGAAGGAGAGGAGAGCAGGTGGGTGCCGGCCAGTGTCAGTGCCCCTCTGGCTGTGGCACAGGCCCCAGTTGCCTTAGGAGGAGCCTGAGGCGGTCAGTGTCTTCTGGCCCCTTGCAAATCACAGGCCCTTGTTTGTTGTCCTTCCGGAGATCCAGAATACTGGCTTGGATCCAATGCTCGTTTTTCACCGGCAGCAGAAATTTTTGCCGAGTTGCCTCCTTCCTGACGCAGACTCCCTCCAGTTGGGGGCAGGGGATCCCTGGTTTGGACCCCCTCCCCCACTTCAGGGCTGTCAGAAAGCGGGGGGGTGGGGTGGCTGCTGGGCACTCCATTATACTCTATGGAGACTGGTCCCCATAGAATATAATGGAGAATTGATTTGTGGGGATCTGGGGAGGGGGCTGTTTTTTGAGGTAGAGGCTCCAAATTTTCAGCATCGCTGGTGGTGCCTCTTCTGAGAAAAAAAACCCCTCCAGGTTTCAAAAAGATTGGACTGGGGGTCCAATTTTATGAGCCCCAAAAGAAGGTGCCCCCATTCTCAATTATTTCCAATGGAGGGAAAGCATTTAAAAGGAATGCGGTCCCTTTAAATGTGACGGCCAGAACCTTCTTCTGGCTTGTCGACCTCACCTGGCAACCTTAGTGGCATCACAAAAGTGATTACACATCCTTGGTCTGGCTCCACCCCCAAAGTCTCCTGGCTCCACCCCCGAAGTCCCCAGATATTTCCTGAGTTGGACCTGGCAACCCGAGTTGCTCCTAAACCAGAGACAGCTGCTTCAGTGTGAGGATGCACAGCAGGCGATGGGCAAGTTCTATCACTTTACTTGGACATGGCCTGCAGTCCTAGGGTTACCAGGCACTGCCTAGTAACTGGCAGGAGGGTCATGGCAGGGCAGCATCCCTGGAAGTGACAGGGGTAGCTCTAGGAATCACCAGGAACTCTGTGGTCAGAACTTCCTGTAAGTAGTCAAGGCCTTATTTTTCTTTTTAATTTTTCTCCCGGGACAATGGTTCCTTGAGTTGCCAGCTCCAGGTTGGGAAATCCCTGGGAGATTTGGGAGTGGGGCTTAGGGAAGCTAGTGGGAGGGGCCTCAGCCGGGTATTATGCCATAGAGTCCACCCTCCAAAGCAGCCATTTTCTCCAGAGAGATCTCCAGCCCCCATCTGGAGGTTGGCAATCTTAATGGTGCCCCCCATTTCCGCTACAATTGCCTGGAGGTCTCCCACCATAAGCAGGCAAGTGGGAACCCTGTGCTCTGTCCCCAGATTCGTTTTATGGTTAAGTTCTGTTCAGAGCGATGGGTCTCGAGCGAAGTTTGCAGCGGAGCATCATTTATGACTTATTCAGGAATAATTTGAGCTGGACTAAAGCCAGCGTTAGGGTGCGTGCTTGTGGGTTACGATCCTGCTCTGTGCAGGTGTGGCTCCTGCATGCAGAGGAATTGCTGAGGACTCAAGAGAGCCTTGGTTTCCCCACGTCTTTCCCCCTCAGAAATACACCTGGGCTAGTTCAAAGGAGGGGCTGTGGCTCAGCTCAAGACTCTCTGTTTGGCATGCAGAAGATCCCGGGTTCAGTTCCCGGCACCTCCAGTTGAAAGGACTGGGCAGTAAGTGATATGAAAGACCTTTCCCTCAGACCCGGCGTCTGCCCGTCTGAATATACAGTACTGGCCTTGATGAGACAATGTTTCTATTTTAGAATAAGGCAGTTTGGTTTTGTGGTTAAGTGCGCGAACTCTAATCTGGGAGAACCGGGTTTGATTCCCCACTCCTCCACTTGCAGCTGCTGGATGACCTTGGGCAAGCCATAGTTCTGATAAGAGCTGTCCTTGAAAGGGCAGTTTCTCTCAGATCTCTCTCGGCCCCACCTACCTCACAGGGTGTCTGTTGCGGGGAAGAGAAGGGAAAGGAGATTGTGAGCCTCTCTGAGACTCCGAGTGAAGGGCGGGGTATAAATCTAATCTCCTCCTCCTCCTCTTGTGTGTTCATTTGTGTGCGTTCATCGAGGCTGCCTTCTCTGTTGGGTCTTCATTGGCTTGTGCAGCTTGACTTGGCGGGGAGCCCAGGGTCTGAGGCAGAGGTTTTTCCACATCACCGCTACTTGATCATTTTTACTGGAGATGCCGGCTATTGAACCTGGGACCTTCTGCGTGCCAAGCAGAGTTTGTCCACTCCTGGATTCCTCTGGCACCTCGCCTGCATGTGTGGAAGTGGAAAAACAGAGTCACCTGAGGTGTCCTCCGTTTGCGGCACGGTGCCTGCCTGGAGGGGGAGGGAGACTCTTGAGGTTTCAGCCTCTTTAGCCTTCCAGGTCTCTAGAAACCAACCATCCCCAGCAGCGGGTTTGTTTCTCTGTCTTCTGGCGAATGTACCACTTTTATTAGTGTATTGATAAAACTATTCTCCCTCCAGGCTAGCTTGGGTCTATGTTTTTGGTACATACCCACCTTGGTTATCGCTTAATGATGTTTCATTTGTCCTCCGGCAGGCTGGAAACAGGGATGCAGAACATGAGCATCCAGACCAAAACGACTGGCTACTCCGGTAAGGAACGTTTGCCCTTTTAAGAACGTTTGCCCTTTGTTGGAAGGGAGATATGGCGCCAGTCCTTTGCCCCAGGGATTCGGATGGCCATTTTTGGGTCACGAAGAAACAGACATAGAGCTGGAAGGGGCCTCAAGGGTCATCTAGTCCAACCCCCCCCGCACAACACAGGAAATTCACAACTACCCCCCCCACCCAGTGACCTCTGCTCGCTGCCCAGAGGAAGACAAAAACCCTCCAGGATCCCTGGGCCAAGCTGGCCTGGTGACTAAAGGTACATCCAGGGCTATTTTTGGGCAGGAACGCACAGGAACGGAGTTCCGGCTGGCTCCCAAGTTGGCCACACCCAGCAGGAACTCATTAGCATAATAGGCCACACCCAACAGCAGAAACTCATTGGGATTGGCTACATTGGGGGTGTGTGGCCTAACATGCAAAGGAGTTCCTGCTACAAAAAAAGGCCCTGGGTTTTGACAACAAACAAGGTAAACAGAATAACAAGCAGAAGGTGGGTGTGGCTGGATAACCACACTTCTGGTACCATGGGGGTGCGGCCTAATGTGCTAATGAGCTGTGCTGTCAGGGGTGTGGCCCAATATGCTAATGAGTTCCTGCTGTTGGGTGTGGCCTGTTATGCTAATGAGTTCCTGCTGGGCTTTTTCTACAAATAGAGCCCTGGCATATACAGCACATCTTAATACCAGTGCCAGGAGGCAATGTTAGGGGAAGATGCCTCTATACTCTGTTTCTTGGCCCTCCAATGCAACTGATGTTGGACTAGACGGACCACTGCTTTGATCCGGCAGAGCTTCTTCTGGTTTTCTTATGTGAACCAAACCTCCGGTTTTAATCATTGGGAAACACATGCCTTTGTCCAGAGGTCATTTCGGGGGGAATCGCGGGGGATCGCAGTTCCCCCGGGTGAGGTGCAGGGGGCGGGGCACATGATGAAGCCCCGCCCCCTGCTTCCGGCCGCCCCACTTCCGGCCCTCATTCAGCCAGGAGGAGGCAGGAGAAGAGGGAGGGTAAGTTGCTTCCTCCCTGCCTCTCCCCACCCCTGCCTGCCTGGGGCCAGGGAGGGCCTTCGCGGGGCTTCCTTGCACTCCCGCCGGCCTTGCAGGTCCACCGCCCCTCATGGGGCTCGGCAGTGGAGCTGCAAGGCCGGTGGCAGCGGCCAGGAACATTGGGGGTGGGGTGTGTGGCCTTATGACACACTTCCGGTGGTGTCAGGGGGTGCGGCATATGCTAATGAGTTATGCTAATGAGTCCCCCTAGCTCTTTTTCTACGAAACAACCCCTGCCTTTGTCTATCCAAAAATCCACAAATTCGACCTGCTCTCTCTTTCTTTCCCAGGCGGCCTTTCCAGTGGCTTCAGTAGCTACGGGGGTGGCTACAGCACTTCCTACTCGAGCGGCGGCTACTCCACCAATTCGTTCCCTCTGGAGAGCTCGGTCACCACCAAGTCGAAGGCCATCGTGATCAAGAAGATCGAGACCCGGGACGGGAAGCTGGTGTCCGAGTCCTCTGACGTGCTGTCCAACTGAGCCGTTACGGCATGCCGCGTGGAGCGGGCCCTTTTCTGAATGCCCTCACCCCCAAGTGCCTTCCCTGCTATAGTCGAGCTGGTGGCCTCTAGGGGAAACGGGAGGGAGGCCAGAAGGGAAGGGGGGAGGAAACGCCTTCCTTCTCTTACCTGACTTTCCCTTAGATGCCAGATGTAGTTCCCAGTCTCTCTCTGTCTCTCCGTCTCTCTCTCTCTCCCCATCCCTCCCATAGAGAGAAAGTGATCCGTGCCTTTGTTTCTCGTCCTCCCAAAAACTAGAGGATTGGCCAAATATCAAGGAATTTCTTAAAAACCCAGCTGGGACTGCTGTTGTGCCTTTCACTTAACTTTGCCTGCTGATTTCTGAGACGCAGGGAGCGGCAGGCAAAGCTTTCCGCCAGTGTTCCCTCTAAGCTGAGTTAGTGTGAGCCAGCTCGCAGTTTTTCCGCCTCCGGCTCACACATTTTTGTCTTGGCTCGGGAAGGAGGGCTCCAGAGCAAACGAATGTATGCAGTAGACAAATCGCTCGCTCACAACCTTAATGCCACTAGCTGAGAAAGTAGAATTTTTGCTCACCAGACTCCACAGCTTAGAGGGAGCATTGCTTCCCACAATAGGGAACTGAGCACCGCCGTCTCCCAATAGTGTGCAGAAAAAATGGCAACAGGACGTGGAGGAAATTCCAGCATCCTGACCATGAAGGGCCCCTGGGGGACCATTTCTCCATGGTCTGGTCTGCTCAGGAACCACTTTTATACACCACAGAGGATTCTGGGATACCTTCTAGGGGGCATGCCCTTCACATGGGCTTCTCGGTTTACCCAGTGTGAAATGAGCGCATCACTCCCTCTGTGGCCGCACACTGGAAGGGAAGACCTGCAGTGGCGGGGAGGCGGCATTTCAGAGTATCATGCCTGGTGCTGCAGAACTTCACACTGGGGAGTCAGAGGGAAATTTGGGTGGAGTCACCTTTACAATCCTTCGGGCTAACTAAAGCCCGTACACTAGAGACGAAAGGGTTACCGCTCTCCTTGGGTGCAAGGACCATCCCTGCCATTCTATAGGCAAGCAGGGCTTCTCCCGCTATGTGTGTGTGTGGGGGGGTTCCATTTGTTCTTTTCCACCATTAGTCTTCTTGCAGTGGGTCAAACCTAGGCTTTCTCTTACACGTTTCCCCAGATGCATGTCTCACCAAATGAAGCCCTTGGCGACGCCGTGTCATTTCGGTCCCTCAAAATTAAATGGACAAAGGCCAATCCTTTCTCTCAGGCAGGCGTGTATTGCCAGTTCGGTGAAAGAGACAGCTGAAAAATACCTGCAGTCCAGGCCTATAAATAACAACAAGCCTAGATCCCCTATGGTGGAGAAAGCTAACCATTAGGCGACGGGCTGAGCAAGCTTGACAGTTCCTTCGGGGCAGAGTTGCGGGTGAACTAGCAGGAAGGTTAGAGAGTTAACAAAGCTGCTGTTAATGTGTGACCCTCCTCCAGATCTCGCTGTGGAATATGGTTAGGTCAAAGCTTCAGAACCACAACTGTGAAAAAACCCTTTTTTGTCTGCAAGGAGGGCGGACGGGGACCAATTGCAACAGCGGACAGGGTAAATGTATTTTACAGGTCTGTCCTAAGCATGTATGCTCAGAAGTGAACCTCATTGTGGACTCATTGGGACTTCTGTCCTAGATTGCCACTGTGGCTGTCCCTTGCAGAAATCCCTGGTCTCTGTTGCAATTGCTTACCTTCGTGCCGAGCCCCTTATCCATGTTTTGTGTAGACAAAAGGGACCGAGTATTAAGCAGAACGCATTCTGTCTTTCTGCATCCTGGGTGGAGGGCCTGCATGCAAAACAATCTGTGATATTTATATATATGTTTTTAAAGCCCCATTTTGGTTTAAAGCTGTGCCTCTCGTCTTTCTTTTCGACACGGGAGAACGCTGAGCTTTGCCTCGTACCCTTTTGCACTCTTGGCAGGTTCACAGTTAAAAAGAGAAAAAGTTGGGATTGTGGTACCGAAGGAGCTTTTCAAAAAGCATTGGAGAAAAATGTTAAATGCTCGTCTTTTGAGCCTGACTCTGTGTAGGTTTACTCGGAAGCAAGTCTCACTGCCACCAAATGGGGTTGACTTGTGCTGGATTGTAGCCTTGGGGTGTCATTCTTAATGATGGGTCTGGGAAGTAGAAAGTCTCAACTTTGTGAGGACATGTGCTTGAATAAATGGATGCAGGTGATGTACGCTCTTGAGCCTGTCTTTGGAAAAAACGGAACTGTGGATTAACTGACTCGTGTCTCTCCTTGTTCTGTCTCCTGAAACTGTGACCACGCAAAGCAAATGCCAGCTGTCATGTTCCCCCCCTCTGACACCTTTCTCAATAAAAACCTATTTGTTATGAAAGGTGCTGGTGTTTCCTCTCTGCATAAAGACAGAATGTTTTGCTTCGGACAAGTAACTCTTAATATTTACCAGCCTCTTGATTCTTTCAAAAAACAAATAAGCATGACCACACACAGCACAGAAACAAAAATAGCGATCACTGCCACAGTTTCTGTTTGTTCAAGGGAAGAAAAAGAGAAGAGAGATTGGATTTATATCCCACCCTTCACTACTCGAAGGAGTCTCAGAGTGGCTTACAACGTCCTTCCCCCTCCCCACAACAGACACCCTGTGAGCAGTGTTCCCTCTAAGCTGAATTAGTGTGAGCTAGCTCAGTTTTTTAGCCTCCAGCTCACACATTTTTCTCTTAGCTCAGGAAGGAGGGCTCCAGAGCAAATCGATTTATGCAGCAGCCAAATCGCTCACTCACAACTTTAATGCCAGTCACAAAGTAGAATTTTTGCTCACACAAAGACTCCATAGTTTAGAGGGAGCATTGCCTGTGAGGTAGGTGGAACTGAGAGCTCTTTTGAGAACTGCTCTTGAGAGAACAGCTCTGAAAGAACTTGTGACTGACCCAAAGTCACACCAGCAGCTGCATGTGGAGGAGTGGGGAATCAAACCCAGTTCTCCCAGATGAGAGTTCGCACTTCTAACCACTACACCAAACTGGGTCTCTGGTTGGTGTATCTGTTTGGTAAACACATGCTTGTGTGTGCTCTGAACTACCTTGAGATTCAGAAATGGACTCTGGTATTGGGGATGCTTCTACACTAGAAAAATCTCTTCTGTGTTGTTATGGTTGCTGCAAATGCAAACATCCACAGCAGGGACAGATGGTCCCTGTGAGGGGATTCTCTGTGGTCTCCCCTAGTGCCTGATATTTCCCCCCCAGCCCCATGCTGTAGTGTTTGTTGTAAATTTTAGGGGGGAAAACAGTAGTATATTGTGCCGGTTATGGGGGTGGGTGGTAGATGGTGAGAGATAGAGAGAAAATGGCGTCAGATGTGGGTGAGAGATCTGAAAATCTGCACCTTCCTCTCCACACACTGAACAAAGCTGCCTTGAGTATGATCTTTCAGAGAAGCAGGTTGTTGTGGTTTTTTTGAGGGGGGGAGCTGTGTGGCAGGAGGAAAACCTGAAAGCAGAGTTCGGCAACACTAGAATCGGCTGACTCGGGAGGTGTTAAGCTCCCCCTCACTTGGGAGTCTTTAAGCAGCGGCTGGACCAACACTTGTCAGGGATGCTCTAGACTGATCCTGCATTGAGCAGGGGGTTGGACTAGAGGGCCTATAGGGCCCCTTCCAAACTCTGTGATTCCATGATTGCATAATTATGTCACGTGAATGCTTAAAACAGAGGTCTCCAACGTGGTGGCCGTGGGCCCCCAGCACATTTCCTGGTGTTCACTAAGGGTTTTTAGAAAGTGGTCAGGGCCAGCTGGGCTGTTTGCCCAGGAAGGCTTCTGATTGGCCATTGGAGACTTGACGTCTGCTGACACCTTTTCTGGTGCCCAAGTGTGTTTTAGAAAGTGGGTGGGACCGGCAAGGTTTCTGATTGACCATTGGAGATTTGACTGGTTGTGCAGATGTTTAAAGACATTGCTTTGGCGGCGGCTGCCACCACGGCACAAGGATCTTCACTGTATGACTGGAGGTAAGCTGGGGCAGCCATTTTGTGACTGTGCCCACCACCCTGTGTCACTCCCAAAAGGGCCCACAGGCTCAAAAAGGCTAGGGACCGCTAGCTTGAAAGAACCCCACTGCAGTTTGGGGTGGGAGAACACAAGCTAAAGCTTTGTGGGGAAAGAGCCAAAGATATTGATTCCTCCATCTTCTTTGGGGTAGGGCCGAGAAAGATGAATTATGTGCTGTGATACAGTACCTCCCCCTTGAGTGCACAAGAAAACGCAGGACGTAATTCTCCATTTGACATGTGAACATGAGCTCGACAACAGTGCATGTTTCACACCTTATACTCTGCCACTGACTAACAGGTTTGACTTGGTGGGTGCACCTAGCACTTCCATGGTGCATATATTAAGTGCCATTTATATTGCCAGGGAAAGTGATACTTTTTCAATCCGTTTTGCCACCATGGCTATTCAACTCTTCTCTTTGCTTGTACACACTCAGATTTACATCAAGCCTAACTTGGGAAAGTGTACCCATGTAGACAGGGTTGAGCTTGGTTTGTCTTGGGGGTACTGCTGGACTCTAGCGTCCTTTTCATATCTTTTAACTCTTGTATTTACATGCTAATTTGCTGCTATCCATGGACCTTACCAGCCACCTGAACCAATTTCAGCTCTGCATATGCATCTTGGCTCTGAGTGGCCCCTCCTCACGTCTGCCCCCCACCCTCTCTTTTTTCCTGTAAATAACCAGAAGACTGGAGAGTAACAAATGTTACACCAAATTTTTTAAAAGGGATCCAGAGGGGAACCAGGATATTACAGGCCAGTCAGCCTAACATCTGTCCCAGGAAAATTAGTAGAAATTGTAATTAAAGATAGAATTGTTACACACAGAGGGATCCAGAGGGGAACCAGAATATTACAGGCCAGTCAGCCTAACATTTGTCCCAGGAAAATTAGTAAAAATTGTAATTAAAGATAGAATTGTTACACACAAAGGGGGACAAAGCCTGCTCTGGAAAATCAGCATGGCTTCTGCAAAGGGAAGTCCTGCCTCACCAACCTTTTGGAGTTCTTTAAGAAAGTGAAGAAGCATGTAGACAACGGTGACCCAGTAGACATTATATACCTGGACTTTCAAAGACTCCTGAGTAAACTTAGTATTCATAGTATAAGAGGACGGGTTCTCTTATGGATTAAAAAGTGGTTAAATGACAGGAAGCAAAGAGTAGGAATCAATGGACAGTTCTCAAAATGGAAGGAACTAAGCTCTGGGGTTCCACAAGGATTGGTACTGGGGCCGGTACTATTTATATTCATTCATCAATGATCTGGAACTAGGGCTGAGTAGTGTAATGGCCAAATTTGCAGATGACACAAAATTATTCAGGATGGAGAAAACCAAGGCTGGCTGTGAAAAGCTCCAAGAGGACCTCCACGAACTGGGTAACAATGTGGCAAATGAAGTTCAGTGTTGGTAAGTGTAAAGTAATGCACATTGGGATAAAAAAATCCCAGCTTTAAGTATAGGCTAATGGGGTCTGAACTTGCTGAGACTGAGAGGGAAAAAGATCTTGGGGTCATAGTGGATAGCTCAATGAAAGTGTCAAACACTATGTTAAGGATTATTAGGAAACTAAGAATAAGGCCTGTTGTGGAAATAAATACAATGAGCTCTAGAAAGAGGCTCTGGGTGGGTGCCCTGGCCTTGGGCACTCAGCATCAATTTACTGTGGTGACTTCAGCAGGGTATGACACAGAGATCACCATTTTTTCCAGGGGAACTGATCTCTGCCATCTGAAGAGCAGTTGTAATTCTGAGTGATCTCTAGCCCTCACCTGGAGATTGGCAAGAATGGTTCCCCAGAAAATGGCTGGTTTGGAGGGTGGAATCTATAGCATTGTACATGTCTGAGGTCCCACCCCTCAAACCCCACCCTCTCCAGTCTCCACCCCTCAAATTTCCAGGAATTTCCCAACCTGGAGCTGGCAGCGCTATCTCCTTCCCAGCCAACCATCAACCTACCGTTATCTGGCCCTCTGCCTTCAGCTTCCCATCTCCTCTCCCCTCCCTGCAGCCTCTACCTAGGAAAAGTACAGTCTTTCTCCGCAGTGGGGACCAAAGCAGCTCACATCATTCTCCTTTCCCCCTTTTGATCTGCACAACAACCCTGTGAGGTAGGTTAGGTTGAAAGTCTGTGACTGGCTCGAAATCACCCAGTTTCCACAGCAAGAACCTGGTTCTGGCAGACCCTGCTCTGAAGCGCTAACTGCTATGCCACACTGGCTGCAGTATGACCTGGTCTCACAACTGAACTCCAGACAACACATCTCTCTCCCCCAGGAGAAAATAACTGCTTTGGAGGGTGGACTCTATGGCATTCTATTCCCCTCCCAAAACTCTGGCTTTCGTAGGCTCCACTACAAAATCTCCAGAAATTTCCCAACCTGGAGCTGGCAACCCTAGTCAGGACTGGCCCCAATGAGTTCCTCACAAAGGCCAAAGTAGGCCTGGAAAGGGCCTCCCCCCCGCTTTCTTACTGACAGAACCAAGCTTGGTTGCCAGGCAACAACCCCAAAGCAAAGTGAGCCACAAAGCAGGAGAAGAGGAGAATGGTTTGACAGCTGCTGGCCCACCTCAGTAGCCAGCCATGGAGGAGCCAAGCAGTAGAAGCATCTTCATCAAGAGAGACAGCCGTTTTGGCAGTTTATTCTGACAGGGAAGAGTGGCCAAGCTGACAGTGGGCGAAGGAGAGGAGCGGACCCAGCATCCAGTCAATGGGACGCGAGTACTCTTGAGTGGCGGTTGACGGGCCAATGGCTGATGGAGCACACAGCACAGCCAATGGGAGAGCTGGAAAGTGCCAATATACTAGGGGTTTTATATATATATATCTGATGGCCAATATTGTAATATCCCTATATAGATCTATAGTGCAGCCTCATTTGGAATACTGTGTACAGTTTTGGTCACTGTCTCTCAAAAATGACATTGCAGAGCTGGAAAAAGTGCAGAAGATTAGAGGGTTGGATGACCTTCCTTATGAGGAAAGGCCGAAGAGTCTGGGACCTTTCAGCTTAGAAAAGAGATGACTAAGGGGGGAAATGATAGTGGTTTATAAAATTATTCATTGAATGGAGAGAGCTGACAAAGAGAAATTTTTCCCCCTCTCTCAAAATACTAGAACTCGAGGGCATCCCAATGAAGCTGATGGGCAGTAGGTTCAGGATGGACAAAAGGAAATAATACTTTACACTGAGAGTGATTGAAAGGTGGAATTCGCTGCCCGAATATGTAGTGATGTCCACAGGAATAAACAGCTTTAAAGGGGGATTAGATAGATTCATGGAGGAGGATAGGCTTATCAGTGGCTACCAGCCGTGGTGACTGAAGGGAACCTCCACATTCAGAGGCACTAATCCCCTGAATCCCAGAAGCAGGAGGCAACATCAGGGGAAGGACTCGGCCTCTGTGCCCTGTTGCTGGCCCTCCAGAGGAACTGGTTGGCCGCTGCGTGAGACAAGATGCTGGACTAGAGGGACTACTGGTCTAATCCAACAGGGCTCTTCTTGTGTTCTTATGATTAAATTTTAGCCAGTGAAAAATATCGGGGGGGGGGGGGGGAGCGCGCGAGCAGAGGTGAGAGAGAGAGAGAGAGAGAGAGAGAGAGAGAGAGAGAGAGTGTTGAAAACCCCCGGGCTCCCCATAATGCCTCCTTGAATTCTGACAGCCCTCTGACCCTCCCCTTATCCTTGCAGCAAACGTGCATAGCTGCTGCTCTTCTCACAATAAAAGACAGCATGGAAAATGTGGAAGCTTTTATTGCACATGGACATCTTAAATTAAAAACAGCAACCCTCGTCTCCGCCACTAGGAGGCGGCAGCAGCTTCCTCATTTTTTTTGTTTTGTTTTGTTTTTTTTATAATTAAAGTGGCATCTGAAAAATAAACTCTCTAGCGGTTTCCGGAGATCAGTGCGAAGACCGTCGGCAAGTCCGGGCCGACACCGGGCGATGGCTTGGCTTCCTTCAACGTGGCCAATCTTTGGCATTTGGGGAGCGTTTGGCCTCCCTGGCTTCAGTCTCTGTCCCACGTCGACCCCCGCGGGAACCAGGCTGGGGGGAGGGGGAGACAGGAAGGGGAGCCTAAGATCCTCCATCCCGGTCCGCGGAGGAGAAAGAGCTGGACTTGGGAGGTGATTGTGCTTTTTCTTCTTCTTCTTCTTCCTTTGGCTGAGCTGTGGCATTTCGGAGGGGTCCGGCAGCGCGGGCATCGTCCAGACGAGCACCCTCGTGACCCCACAGGCGGGCGGAACAGACAGCTTCGACATAGGGGGCCTGAGATCAGGCCAGCACCGGCCGCTCCGGCGGCTTCAAGTATTCCCTTTGGCTGGGAACGGGACACCCACTGCAACGCCCAGCCAGGGCACCGTGTGTTTGTTTGTAGGATCCGAGCCCCAGGGAACTGGGGGAGGAGGGGCGGCATCAAGACTCTGAAGGCTGGTCCGGCAGCCCCTTTTCACCGAGGGGTGGAGGAGGGGCGCATCGTGCTGGGCTCTGTTGCAGTCCACAGGGCCCGGCGCCGGCGGCACCGCATCGTCTTTGCCCCACTGGTGTGGGCACCGCTCCCCTCCCCAGCGCTCACCGCGGGCCATCCTGGTGCCTCGTTGCCGGGTAGCAGCGGCGACACACATGCACAGCACACACATGCGGAGGGTGACGCCGGGTCTGCTAGGCCTCCGAAGCTGCCTGTGGCTTCAGCTGAGCCTTCTCCATCGCCGTGCCGTAAGGAAGAGAGCGCTTGAAAAACCCCAGCTGGGAAGAAAACAGAGATCAGGGATCAGGGTTTATGCACATTACAGAGGCGGCTACAAGCACAGACAGCTTCAAGAGGGGATTGGGGCAGTGGTGCTCTGTATTCTTGGTGCCTGGGGGCCCCCCACTGTGGAAGGGCTTCTGCAGTTCTGGCCCCGCTGGTGGACCTCCTGATGGCACCTGGGTTTTGGCCACTGTGTGACACAGAATATACTGGAATGGATGGGCCACTGTGGCACAGTGTGGCTTCTCACAAAAGGCAGGGATCCCCATTGCACGGAAGACCCTTTTTCTTCCAACAAGGCAGCACAACAGACATTAACAGCAAAGATTTGGGGAGGGTGGCCATATTGGTCCGCAGTAGAACAGCTAGTTTTGAGCCCAGTAGCACCTTAGAGAGCAACGAGATTTCCGGGAGCTCTGACTCTCCAACGCCCACACCCAGAAAAGATTGTTGGTCTCCCAGGTGCAACTGGACTCAAATCTAGCTGTTCTGGCAAATACTGTCCGCTGTAATCGGAAGCACAGGACAGAGGCACCTCTGTGGATCCGTCTTGCCACTCTTAGCAACCCACAAAACTCAAACACTGCATGTTTTGCTCTCAGGTCCATGCTGCATGCCGGAGGTACTGGCTACCCGGCTGTCAGATTGTCCCCGGGGGGGGGGGGAGAGAAATTCTCCATCACAGAAACCCCTTCATTCAGAAGCAATCAGGTAAATGGGGCATGTTCGGGACTTGGTTACAACTGGTAGTCAAATGGAAACGTTCCGCTAGACAAAACTGTTTGAAGAGGGCTTGCTCATAAAAAGGAACAAGAGTGTTTGTCTTCATGTGATGGATGCAAGCTGCCTCCCAGGAGCCTTCTTCCCACTTAAGGGGCTCTTCTGCCGGAGGAAAGCTTCAAACATTGCTCAGCGGAGTGACAGGGTGGAGGAGGATCCACCCCAGTGTCTGTAAAATTGTGACAGTTTTAACAGGGTAGACCCATGGCCACCAGCGCTATCTTCGATACCCGAAGCCACAGAAAGGAAGCTGGAGAACAACTAGCCTGGGTGCTGGTAGGCAGACACTACCCCAGAAATAATGTGGCCCTAGCTAGGTGAATGTGGTTAGAATTACTATGTAAACCGCCCAGAGACCCTTTGGGGTTAGGGCGGTATATAAGCCGAAGGTATAAATAAATAAATACTTTCTACCACTGTTTAAATGAGGGGTCCCCAACCTTTCTGAGCCCCTGGAATTCTGGCACCACATACCGGGCACAGCCACAAAATGGCTGCCAGAAAATGGCTGCTTGTAGGAGGCACAGCCAACCGTGCAATAAACGCAGCAGTTGACCTTCAGTTACATAGTAAAGACCCTTGTGCTGTGTTGGCAGCTGCTGCCAAAGCAACCTTTTCAAAAATCGGCACAGGCAGTAGCCAATCAGAAGCTAGCTGGGCAAAAGCCCCACCTGGCCCTGCCCACTTTCTACAAGCGTCTGGCAGGCACCAGCAAAGTTGTCAGCAGGCATGGTGACGCCCATGGTTGAAATAGAGAAAGAAGATGGGGAGTCTCAGCACAGTCCAGCACAGTCTGCGACAGTCTTGCTGCCACATACAACGCAGGTAACCCTGACACATGTCTGGACCTGCAGAGATCTAGCACCGCCCCTCCCGTCACCCTGGGCCTCCCTCCCAGCCACCGTACCTTGTATAGTACATAGATGAGCAAAGCCAGTAGCAGCAGTCCAATCAGAATGGCTAAGATGATGATCCAGAGAGGAACCCCCTGGCTGGTCTCTGCTTTGGCCCAGTAAAGCGACGTCGACACCTATTTGCAGAAAGGAAGAAAAGATTAACGTTATGACACAATCACCCGTGGAGCCAAAAGCCAGGCGTCATTGCAGATATCGCAGTGGGACCATATTTATTTATTATATTTATTATATTTATACCCCGCCCATCCTGCGAGCAGGCTCAGGGAGGCTAACAAAGCGGTACCATGTACCTGATTGGCGTACCATATGGACCTCCTGTCTAAGCTTATCATTTTGAGGCTGGCCCACCCAGAGGCGGGTGAAGCCAAATGAAACCCCCACGTTCAGAAGTAGCATATCTCTGTTTTTTGAATGGCTGCTTCCATCACGCCCTGTTTCTCAGAGGTATCTGGACAGCCTCTATCGGAAGACCAGTGCTGAAGCCCAGTCACTGGGAAGTTCAAGGGTCTTTGGGGGAATGGTGGGGGGAGGAGACAGCTGTGAATTCCCTGTATTGGGCAGGGGGTTGGACTAGATGACCCTTGGGGGCACCTTCCAGAGCTATGTTTCTATGAATTGGACAGACATCGGTCTGATCCGGCAGAGTAATTCTTATGGACTGGCACACCTTTCACCTTTATAGATTAAAAAATAATCAACCAACGGATAATACAGACCTTGACGGGGGCGGAGGGGAGCTCTTGAGGCTGGATCTTGTAGGGCACCCTTTGCACGTGATAGGTGGCCTCACACTGTACGGCCTGAGGATAGCTCTCTCGCTGCAAGAGTGCAGATGGAAGCAGAAAGGGAATGAGAGCAGGCAATAGGGCAACACACTTGATGTGTGTGTGTGGATCTCTTCTGCGAGGTGACCCTCTCCCGCTGGAAAAAGCCACCCTGGGATTCTTTCTTTAATGCCATCTGAACCCGCAGCTCAAGATCGGAGAAGTGAGATGTCAGCTCAGGGGGGGGGAGGATGGTTCTGGACAGGCGCGGCAGCTGCAAGGAGTCTCATGGTGACACGGATGCTGCCAGTAGGTGCCCAGAAATCTCTCGTAAACCCACGGCTGTTGATGCCCGGGACTGAAATTCACCCCCAAAGCTGAAAAGCAGGGGCTGGAAACCGCCAGTTAGGGAGCATGGCTCTTACCTGATGGAAGTTCTTGGCCCAGATGCGGAAGCAGAGGTGCAAAGTGGCCCTCTCCTGCCTCTGCAGCGCCCCCATGTGGCAGCGCAGCTGGAAACAGTCATCCCCTTTGCATTTCTGCAAGGCAACAAAAGACTGCTGAGGAGGAGACAGACAGACTCCGGGACAGGAGACAAACCCCCGTCACCCTAACCACTGGCTGCCCCCAGAGACACAAGGTAGGAGCTGGGCCCAGTCAATGATCTGATCCAGCAGGTCCCTGTGACTAGGATCTCGTGTCACCTCCAGCTCCCACTGGATAGCATTGACACTATATTGTGGCTGGGACAGAAAAGTAAAATTTGATTTGGGGGCACCATCGAAGATGGTGCAATACTTTGCATTTTGAAAGCGCCCTATAAACGATGAATAATGTGTAGTCGATCGGCTGCTAGATTCAACTGAATTTTGTAAGCTGAGCCTTCATCTGATTTTTGAATTGTACGCAACAAACCCTTGAGGAAAAAATTAATTGACCCGCCTGCTGTTCCTATAACTTAATGATCTAACAGGGAAAAGGAAAGTCACAATTGATATCTGCTGATGGTTGACAGACACTATTGAACTTCTCCTCCTCCTCCTCCTCTTCCGACAGTGGGCACCAGAGTCTTTAGAATATTTCTGAAACTTCCCCTTTTAGTAAAGAAAATGCTTTTTCATCACTGGCCAGAGTCCGCACCAATGTTCCCTCTAAGCTGTAGAGTCTTGTGTGCAAAACTTCTACTTTGTGAGCAACTGGCATTAAAGCTGTGAGCCAGCGATTTAGTTTGCTCTGGATGAATTAGTTTGCTCTGGAGCCGTCCTTCCTGAGCTAAGACAAAAATCTGTGAGCTGGAGGCTAAAAAACTGTGAGCTGGCTCACACTAACTCAGCTTAGAGGGAACACTGGTCCGCACTACCTCAGGTTGCTGCAGATGGGGCTGTCTTGGGACCTGATGATGTGTAACAAAGTTCTCAGGTCGTGTCCAGGAAAATGGCGTAGGGACACAGCTCAAGGATCCTCTTTCCCCGCCCCGTGATCCCCATCCTAGTTAAGCTGCCACACACATGGAAATTCAGTTCTCACTGAGGAACCTGCAGTGTACGACTGACCAAAAGTCCTCCTGACAGACCCCTTCATGACCCAAGGTCTTTGTAACACAGGGAGGCCCTCTGATTTCTGGTGTTGAGAGAAGAGATTGGGGCGGGGGTGGGCGGGCACAAAGTTCTCCAGCCCTACTCTCTAAGATCATTTTAGAGGAAGATTCTGGGGACTGAATTTAGGACCTATCACACGCAAAATGGGTGCTGTGAACAACGGACCCTTCTCCCTTTATGTAACTTTAATCCTGGAGTTCATCCCAAAAATTGAATAAGATTCCATCAAAAGTTGGCCTGCCTGGGGAAGAAAAAATTATAAGTATCGTTGGCCTACTACTGCCATGTGTTGGGAGAAAACCCCCCCCCCATCAATAACTATAGATGTTGCTCTGCCCTGGATGGCCAAAGGCTAACCTGATCTTGTCAGATCCTGGAAGCGAAGAATGGTCTGCCCTGGTTAGTACTTGGATGGGAGACCACCAGGGAAGTCCAGGGTTGCTACGCAGAGGCAGGCGACGGCAAACCTTCAGTACCCTCCCCAAACATCTCTTGCCTTGAAAACTCTACGGGTTGCTTGCCATAAGTCAGCTGCAATTTAATGGCACTCTCAACCACCAGTTATCGATGCCTGCACATGTCATCTGTTCTTGTGGCAGAGCGATTCATTTTTTGACATTCTTCAAGCAAAAAGCATAAGCTCGGCACAGTCCCCAAATGCCTGACCTTCAGCCTGAGGTTCAAAACCAGGAATTAAATCTGAAAATTTGGGGAGGGCCTGTGGCTCAGAGGCAGAGCATCTGCTTGGCAAGTAGAAGGTCCCAGGCTCAATCCCCAGCCTCTCCCGTGAAAAAAGATCCGGTGGTAGGTGCTGTGTGACATCTCCGCCTGGGACTCTAGAGAACCGCTCCTGAGTAGAGAATACGGACCTTGATGGATTGGTGGTCTGATTCAGTATAAGGCGGCTTCATGTGTGCGTGTGTTCAAAATTCAAGCCTTTAATGAATTAACACGTTTTGGGTTTTCTCCCCAATAGCTTGCAAAAATTTCAGTTCCTGCACATGCACGAGAGAGTATCTGTGGCCAGTAGCCGTTCCATGCTACCAAAGTAGGGAACCAACTGCAGAGCTGCTCTGCCACTGAAGTGCAGTCAGCCAATCACCATCACTCCTCACAGGGTCACTGTGAGGGTCACATGGGGTGAGAGAACTCTACACGTGAACCCTCCCCTCCCAAATGGATGGATGCACGGGAGGGCAGAACTTGAAGAGAGGAGATGCTGGAATCCTGCACAAAGGCCTGGGCAAAAAAAAACGTGGGAGGGAGGGTCCGTGAGAGAACAGATGAGGAACGGAGCTTACCAGGGTGAAACCGTTCCTTGCAGAGGTGCTGCTCCAGCTTGCGTCGTGCCTCTGGACGTAGTGCTGATCGTGGCCGGGAAAAGATGTCGGGAGTGGATCCAGCTATATATCCAAAATGGGGGAGGGAGAGACAGAGGTTTGCTCACAGCGCTTCTGCATCAAAAGCACCTGACGCCTTGAAGCCCTCCACGAAACCTTTAGTCCCCTCCCCAACTCCGCTAATCGACTTGCAGGGGAAAGTGACACGTAAAATTTTCACTTGGGCATTCTGCCTCTGACAAAGTGAGGTCTGATTCACACCAGCCAATGCTGATGCTGGAAGAAACTTGGTCCATCTTAAAGGGGCCACTTGATTTTGGTTTTACTACATACTGTCTGAAGGCAAACCGCTCCATGGTTAGCGGAGGACTGTTGAACCTGCATCTGCATCTGGTTTACTAAGTGCAGTTAAACAGCCAAGACTAGAGTCCGGTAGCACCTTAGAGACTCACAAGATGGAGGCGGGGGGGGGGGAGATGAGCTTCCGAGAGTCAAAGCTCCCGTCCCTCAGATCTGCTGTCCTACCACAGACCTTCACTCAAAGGGCAGGGCAAGAGCACCGAGCCTGATGTGGAAGTAAGCAGATGCTGATGGAATTTTGGAGGCTGCCCGTGTTCCGTTATTACTGTACTTTGTAGCCAGTGTAAACTGTTTATGCTTATAGAAGGATCATCAACTCTTGATGGAGAGGATTTTCGAAACGGCCCTTTATCGATAGCCTGTTGGGTCTGGATCCTTATTCATCATATTGCTTCATCACCCTAAAACACAGGGGATGAACTTCTTGTTGCACTAGGATACTATCTTGGAGAGTATTTCATAGCCAGTTTGGTGTAGTGGTTAAGTGTGCGGACTCTAATCCGGGAGAACCGGGTTTGATTCCCCACTCCTCCACTTGCACCTGCTGATGTGACCTTGGGTCAGTCACAAGCTCTGGCACAGCTGTCCTTGAAAAAGAGCAGTTTGTGTCAGAGCTCTCTCAGCCCCACCCACCTCACAGGGTGTCTGTTGTGGGGAGGGGAAGGGAAAGGAGTTTGTAAGCCGCTCTGAGACTCCGAGTGAAGGGCGGGGTATAAATCCAATCTCTTCTTCTTCTTATGGAAAGGTTGTTTCTACCATAGGATTTATTTGTATTTTCTATGATGTTGGAATGGACACGTTTGATGTTCAATTTGTTGGCATTTGTACGAGAACCTTCACTATTTCTTTATGATATTTATATTCAACACAATAAGATATACCTAAGATTTTTCATATATAAGTTTATTCAATATAACGTAGTGCTGTACACAGTGCAGCTTCCTTTTCTTTTTCTATTCTACTGCAGCCCAGCATGGTGGCTCCTCTGGATCTAACTGCAGTTAAGTCTTTCTTCTAAAGAAGCTCTTGCTCCTCTTCCTCTGCCCTTTGTATCCTGCACTAAACCACCCCTTGTTTGAATTCTAGCCCCCAAAGCCACATCTTTGCCCAGCCCTCTCCGGTTACTGCGCCCCCCCCCCAGAACCTTGTTCCCATTTACCTGGAGGTGGGATGGGTTGACGGGGTGGTTAGAGGAGCAATTGGCCAGGGCCAGATAGCGGGTGACATACTGCACATCTCGTCCGCTCGTCCGGATTGGGCAGCTGACATCCAAGATCCCTTCGCTGATGGCGCTTGGACCCATGTTCCCAAACTGCAGGGCAAAAAGGAAAAAAGGATCAACAGGAGAGCAGCGGCCACACCAAGAGGGCAGAAGCGATGCCCAGGAATAAAGAAAATGGTCTGAGAATGCCAGGCTAGCATGGAGGGCATGGAAAATCGGGCACAATGAAAGAATATAAGAAGAGCCTGACTGGAGCAGACCATGGGCCCATCCTGTTTCCATCTATCTCAGAGGCATCCAGGAAGCCCACAAACAGGGCATGCAGGGGAACTACTCTTCTCCACAATTTTTCCCCCAGCAACTAGAATTCAGGAGTACAGAGGTTTGGCGAGGTCAAGCAACCCTCCTGATGGCTGATTTTCCTCTATGGATGCTAACTGTCCCCCTGGGCTCACATAATGTTATGGATGCCTCCTGTTCCCCCCAGTTCACATAATGCTATGGCTGCTTCCTGTTCCTCTGGTTCACATGATGTTATGGATGCTTCTTGTCCCCCTGGTTCGCATTTTATAGATGCTTCCTGTCTTCCCTAGCTCACATAATGCTATGTATGCTTAATGTAGCCCTGGTTCACATAATGTTATGGATACTTCCTGTCCTCCCTAGTTCACATAATGCTTGGATGCTTCTCGTCCCCTTGGTTCACATTATGTTATGGATGCTTCCTGTCCCCCTGGTTCACATGTTATGGATGCTTCCTGTCTCCACTAGTTCACATAATGCTTGGATGCTTCTTGCCCCCCTGGTTCACATTATGTTATGGATGCTTCCTGTCTCCACTCGTTCGCATAATGCTTGGATGCTTCTTGTCTCCTTGGTTCACATACTGTTATGGATGCTTCCAGTCCCCCCCCCTCGTTCATGTAATCTTGCCTAACAGGTTTAGGAACACGTACTTGGGCTGAGGCCTTAAGTTTAGCCCCAGAGGTGGTTCCTCCCCTGTTGATCATTGGCACCACAAGGAAGTGGAAATACAGTGGAGACTGAACAATGGCTCTGCCTTTCTCCTAACTAGGGATGTGAGGAAGAGTAGCTGAGGACAAAAGGTCTACTGATGTCTTTTGGAGAGGCCAGAAAGGAAATCAGAGTACATGAGAGGAGAGCCAACATGAAAGACACTCTTCTTCATTGACAGAAAATGGCATTTGTAGGAGTGTGGCAAGGGGAAAGGCAGATGAGGAAGGGAAGGGTGGGCCTGAAGTTGGCCTCTAAAACTGAGACTCATATGAACTCCCCAGGCACTGCACCAGCACCTTCTTCCAAGCTACTCACCTCATAGACATGACACATGCCAGGACCCACGTCTTGTTCTCGTAGCACCGCTCGGCCTGGGACCCAGCCAGAGCCTGGAAGACCCAGGGTGTCTGGCTTGGATACTCTGTTGGAAGACAGACAGGGCATTTAGGTAGAAGTGGAAATTGACCTGAAGGACCATTTGCTCCCATATGAACCTACCCAACCACCCTAAGGCCACCTTCCAAGGCACTGATTCAGGTTCCCCCACCTTCTGAGAATAGTTGGATGGCACCCTGGAGCGGGCCTTCTTGATCATGTTACCAAAACGACGGAACTCTCTCCCCAGACAAAGTCATTTATCCCTTTCTGTCACTTTCTTCCACCAGTGGGTGAAGACTTTTCTGTTTTGTCTGGTGTTCCCTCACTGGATCCTCCCTTCTTGCCCTATGTTTTAATTACTTCTTTATGCCTTTCTCTCTCTTTTTTTTGTGAGTATTTGTGTGTGTGTGTGTGTGTGTGTGTGTGTGTATGCCTGGAAGTCATGACTGACTTCTAGTGACCCCTAGTTGGGCTTGGATGTTTCAGAGAGGGGGCTTACTATGGCCCGCCTCTGTGTCCCAGCCAGTGTTCCCTCTAAGCTGAGTTAGTGTGAGCTAGCTCACAGTTTTTTAGCCTCCAGCTCACAGATTTTTGTCTTAGCTCAGGAAGGACAGCTCCAGAGCAAACTAATTTATGCAGTAGCCCAATCGCTGGCTCACAGCTTTAATGCCAGTTGCTCACAAAGTAGAAGTTTTGCACACAAGACTCCACAGCTTAGAGGGAACATTGGACTCCCAGCCCCGTAAATTCTTGGAGGTCTCCCTTCCAAGGACTTGCCAGGGTTGGTCCTGCTTAGCTTCTGAGATCTGATGAGATCGGGCTTGCCTGGGCTATCCAGGTCAGGGCTGTTTTGTGTCTTTTTAATATGTATCCTGGTTTTGGTTTTCACTGTTTTTATTAATTATCCTTATGAAATTATTATAATGTTTTAACTGTTAGCTGCTGTGCTGGCCCTGAGTGGGTAGAAAGGCAGCATACCTATTTTGTCAGTAACAACAACAACAAATGAAACCTTTTCCTATTCAGTTAGAATGTGAACAGATTCAAATCCCATGAATTCCATTGGCGAGTCACCTTGGTCCCAAAATCTATTAGGCCAACTTACACAAGGCAGGTCCTGACCTGGATAGCCCAGGCTAGGCCAATCTCATCAGATTTCAGAAGCTATACAGGGTCCAGCCCCGGCTACTATTTGGATGGGAGACCATCAAGGAAGTCCAGAGTTACGACATGGAGGCAGGCAATGTCCTACCACCTCTGAATGTCTCTTGCCCCGAACAAGGAGTCAATATCAATTGGATGCGACTTGATGGCGCTATCCACTACCACCACACAAGGTGCATTCAAGCTCGGAGTAGTCACAAATTGCTCTGCCAGACAAAGTCGTCAATCAGTAGGGTCGCTAGGCTGAGCCTACCAAGCAGCAGGAGCGCTGGAGTCAGGGGCACGCCAGGAGGAATGTTGTGGGTGTGATGACCTCATTCTGAGGTAAAACCATAGAGTTTCTGGAGATTCTGAGAGCCGCCACCATCACTTCCATGACAACACCAAGTTATTTTCCTATTTTTTTCTCTACTGCGACTTGGAGCAGCGGCAGGCAATGGGAGCTCAGGGCAGGGGATCCCGATCAGTCACTGTCCAAGAAGCTGTTATCTTTTAAGATAAGCTAAA
>NW_015172583.1:200637-227970 GCF_001447785.1 Gekko japonicus
TAAAATGGGGAAAATATAAAAGATGTCTCCTCCTCCTGACGATAGGGGCCCATCCTATATCTCCTGAGGGGCTTGGGAGCTATCAAGCAGCAGGCCTGCCGCTCAAAGGACTGTTGTGTGAGGATAAACTGGAGAAGAGGAGATTAGAACGTTACTGTAAGCCACTATGCCCATTGGGGAGAAAAGTGGCATATAACCACATAAACAAATAACCATCATTTGTCTCCATTCACTGGGGGATTAGAGGGCAGAGCTCCCAGGCTGGAGAACACAACCTGTGGGCAAGACTGTTCTTCAGCATCTCTCTCACTCAAACCTTAAGCACAGCCCTTTTCTCAGAGCGGCCCACTCACTCGTGAGTCGAAAGACGAACAAGGGCCTCCACTCGTAGGGGGAGCGACTTCACCTCGCTATGCGAATTGTTGGCGTTCTTGCTGTGGAGAAACAAGGCATGGTTACGTGAGACTGTTGGGGTCATGCAGCATATGACAGGCTGGCACAATGACGCAAAAAGGTTATTAGGAGGATTCTCCGGTCAGGATGCATGCCTCTTGTTCCTGTTTTCTTCTTCAGACATTAGGCTTTCATGGGAAGCCGCATGCCAGGGTGGCTCCCTAATAAATATGGACACCCAACAAAATCACACTCCATGACTTAAGGAAGTAATTTTCAGACTGGGACGTGGAAAGTCCTAGGCTTCCTTGGGAGCTTGTCAGGGGTTCCTTAACATGACGATCAGAAATGATAACCGTCTCTGAAAGACAGCATAGCTGTGTCCCTCTGCCTCCCTCTGCAAGTTTAACCAAGGGGGGAATGCTGTAGAGTTGAACTGCCACTTGGAGGGGGGATGCCATGTCCAGAAAATCTTCATTAGAATCGAAAGAGGGCAGTTCTCCAGACATTTTTCGTGAAAGGGCTGTGTGGTGGACAGGCAAGGTTTTCCACCTCTCCCTAAAAGCGACCAATGAGCGTGGATGGAATGTTGGGGAGAGACAGTTGGAAAAGGGCAGTTAAGAGAGAGCAGTGAAGCTGTGAGGGAGCAGAGAGTGTGTCTGGCTGAGTGAAAGCGTGGAGAGGAAGCTGTTTAGAGCTGGCTGAACAGAGTCAACTTGTAACAAAGGATCCCAGTTGCTGGAATAGGGAAACAGTTCAACTGGAAACAGGACATCCTAACATCTACCTTATTTTCTTCAGTGTTATGTTCAAACCATAAATAAAACATTTAAATCTGTGGGTTGTGTGTCTCATAGAAAGAAGAAAGGGAGGGGGGCACACCAAGGCCAAACAAGGAAAAAGAAACAAAATGGTGCAGAGTTGTCTTTCTTCTGTTTGGCTGTGGCTGAGGAGGACAGAGGAGAGGGACAGGCCAGAGGGGTATCTGGGGATTCTTTCCTGCCTCTCTTACCTCTGGATCTGGAAGTCAAACTGAATGGACTTCTTTGTATCGGCAAGGCGAGGCACGGTGAAGCGCAGGCCACCCCAGAGCTAGGGAGGGAAACAAAAAAGAGGAGAGTGAGGATCTGGGACCTGGGGCTCCTTTCCCACCAACTCACGGTGGTGTGTTGTGAAGGAGGAAGCAGGGCAAGGATGAAGACTAAGCACTTCAGACACGAAAGGCTCAAGCCCCCTTCCCTTCCTGGTTGTCCTCTGGGCCTAGAGCAGGGGTCACGAGGGGAGTAGCGGGGGGGGGGAGGGGAGAGTAGCTGTGAATTCCCTGCATTGTGTATGGGGCCGGACTAGATGACCCTTGGGGTACCTTCCAGTTCTATTTCTCTCTGTTTTTAACTATACCAAAGCTTTTTGACTCTGACCTTTGTAGAAAATGCTGCCCACTTGCTACAGTGATATCCTGGAGCTGCTATACACCAATAATTCCCAAACTGTACACTGGCCACATTCGTGTGCCATGATAAATGAATAAAGTAATTCATTAAAGGCTCCTGTCAGCCCAGTGTGGCCATGCACAGAGGAGAGTGCCCACTGCATCTCTGCATGATTCACTGCCCTGGGCCTTGCTTCCAATCAGCTGGTACTGGAGGTGGATGATCTTGCTTTGTCTCTGTACCAGGTGTCACTGAAACAGTCAGTAGCCCTTGGTGCAGGCACAATGGCTTGCAATAGAAGGGAGAAAAGAAAAACATTTCAGGGATACAAGGGCGAGAATTGCGTATGACAGCTGGGAGGCTGCTAAGAGCTTCACCTCCCTTTGCCAAAATTCCCAGTGCCTTTTCGAGCACCTTCTCCACTCCTTGCTTATCATGATCCACATCGCTGCCTCTTACCTCCCCCCCCCAATTCTCACCCTCCTTTTTCCTTAAAAAAATCCGGCCTCTCAGCTCTTTCCTTTTTTTTCCTTCCCTTTCCTCTTACTTCCTTCTCTTGCTGATGGGCTATGTTGGGGAAGAGGGTGGGTGGTGGGGTTTTCTTTGTTGTTATGTTTGTAGAAAAAGATTCAAATCTTCATGGGTAAAGCTGGGGAACGATCTAATGTATCCCGGAAGCACGTTTCTTTTCTAAATCAAAATCTTCAGATTTTAATTCAGCTGCCAGACTTTTAAGGGAAACAGTGGTAAACACGAATACCACCCTTGCCTGGACAACAGGCCTTCCTGACATGACCGCAAGGAAAGCCTTTGCAAGCATAATACAATCAAGCCAAACATATCCCATAGTTGTTACAGAATGTCTCAGTGAGGGTACTTTCCAGAACACCTTTCCAACTTCACAAGATGTGGGGAGAGGGATTCTTTAGGTTCCAAGATTCTTCTGCGTCAGACTGGAGAGGTGGCTGAGGCCAGCTTGGGTCACTTCAAAAGAATGGGGCTGCCTCGTCCCATCCACTGCTGGTGAGTTCCCCCTACTGCAGCTAACTTAAGGTGACACTGGCTAAATCTAAACTTTTCTTCCCAAGGGGCAATCGTGCATCCTAGACATTCCATGCCATTTCCACACCCCCACCAAGCATTCCTTCATGACTGCAAGGGTTCTCCCACTACTCTAGGGTAAGGGAGGCAGTTCTGCAAGCCCCCGACCCGCACCTCACCTCAAAACTCCTGTTCTAACAATAATGCCCATCCTGGCATGGAGTCTGGGATACTCACACTGGCACCTGCCTTCATTGGATTGCCAAGGTCACAGATGACTCTGTTGGTCTCATTCACTGTGTCGTACTTGCAGCTCAGGCTATTCATGTTCTGGCAGGAAAGAACCAGAGAATCTTGTTATTAGAAGAAGCAGATAAGAACATAAGGCCCATCCAGTCCAACACCCTGTGTCACACAGTGGCCAGAAATACCAGGTGCCATCAGGAGGTCCACCAGTGGGGCCAGGACATTAGAAGCCCTCCCACTGTTGACCCCCCCAGCACCAAGATGACAGAGCATCACTTGCCCCAGAGCCCCTATCTATACCTTGTGGCTAATAGCCACTGATGGACCTCTGCTCCATATGCTTATCTAATTCCCTTTTGAAGCCGTCCATGCTTGTAGCCACCACCACTTCCTGTGGCAGTGAATTCCATGTGTTAATCACTCTTTGGGTGAAGAAGTACTTCCTTTTATCCGTTCTAACCCGACCGCTCAGCAATTTCATGGAGTGCCCACCAGTTCTTGTATTGTGAGAAAGGGAGAAAAGTACCTCTTTCTCTACCTGCTCTTTCCCATGCATAATCTTATAAACCTCGATCATGTCACCACTCAGTCATCGTTTCTCCAAGCTAAAGAGCCCTAAGCGCTTTAACCTTTCCTCATAGGGAAAGTGTTCCAACCCTTTTATCATTCGAGTTGCCCTTTTCTGCACTTTTCCCAAAGCTATAATATCCTTTTTAAGGTGTGGTGACCAGAACTGCACCAGAACAACTGCTGGTTGTTCTGCAAAGGAACTAGGGCTGGGGTGGGTGGGTGGAATCGTCTTTCCGAAGGTGACTCCTATTCGGTTCTTGGAAGTTACAGGGCACAGGAGGACACATGAAGCTATCCTGTGCCAAGTTAAATAATCAGACTAGCAATGTCAGACTTGTCTACTCTGCCCGGGGATTGAACCTGGGACCTTCTGTGTGCAAATCAGGAGCTCTACCACTGAGTCATGGTCAGTGTTCTCTCTAAGCTGAGTTGGTGTGAGCTAGCTCACAATTTTTTAGCCTGCGGCTCACACATTTTTGTCTTGGCTCAGAAAGGATGGCTCCAGAGCAAACTAATTTATGCAGTAGCCAAATCGCTCACTCACAATTTTAATGCCAGTAGCTCACAAAGCAGAATTTTGGCTCACAAGTCTCCACAGCTTAGAGGAAGCATGGCTTGCCTCCTTGATAATGAACATATGAAGCTGCTTTCTACGGAGTCAGACCATTAGTTTGTCAAGGTCAGTATTATCTACTCAAGACTGGCAGCAGCCCTCCAGGCCCTCAGCCAGAGATAGAATCTGGGACCTTCTGCATGCAAAGCAGACGCTCTACCACTGAGCCCAGGCCCACAGTAGCCACCTTATTAAAACTGGATTAACAGTACTTTTTCTAATGAACTCTGGGGATTGTAGTTCTGTAATGGAGACCCTATAATGGAGGCTGAGCAAACTCCGGAGGACGATGGAGGACAGGAGGGCCTGGCGTGATGGGGTCCATGGGGTCGCGATGAGTCAGACTCGACTGCGTGACTGAACAACCCCAATGGAGACACTAGCGTTCTCTAACAGAGAAATCTCAGAACCCTCCCACAGCATTAGGATTAATCCTAGCCAAATGAATTCAATGCCTTTTAATGGATTGTGTGTGCTTTAATTGATATCTGAAGCACACATGTCACAACAGACACTATCTTAAAAGGGGTTTCCCCTCTCATGTGGGAATAAATTTGTCTGGGAGTGGAGAAATCTCTCTTATGAGGTACCTACCCCATGGGCCCGCAGGACCCCTGTGTATTCAGCCTCTGGCGGCATAGTCACATGAAGTTCAGCTTCGTAGGCACCGCCTTCACCACGATTCTGCGCATGGAATGAAAGGTTCAGCGCATTCTTGTCTCCCAGGTACACGATGCTATGATCCCTGCAAAGGGATGGAGAAAAAGAGTGAGAATGCCAATCATGATGGTCAACTCCGAAGCTACCATTCAAGCCTGCCGTTTCATGAAGTGTGGGGTGGATAGTGCCGGGCTGCAGGAAAATGAATGTGGTCATACATGAAGGTTTAGATCAATCTACAATACATTGGTTGGAGTGTATTCTCTTCCACAGTCCAGCATAACTAACATGCAGGCCACAGTGCACTGGAGAGTTTCAGAAAAGCTTTTTAATGTCACGTATGATGCTCCCATATCTCTGACCAGCTCATAGATTGTACATGTATATAGGGATGTGCATTCGGTTCGTCTGAACCGAATGCACCCCCGAAAATGGCCCATTCGGGGCCCTTTCGGGCTGCTGCGGGCCGATTCAGATTCTCTGATCTGAATCGGCTTGCTCCCGAATCGCCATCGAATTGCGGCGGCAATTAGGCCCCATTATATCCTATGGGCTTTTGAAGTCAATGGCGAAAACATAGGGTATATTCTGAGGGCTGGAGAAGAGGGGGTATGAGGGAGGGGCTCCAAACTCACAGGGCAGCTGCTGGAGCCTCTCCCCAAGATACCCCCCAAGTTTCAAAAACATTGAACCAGGGGATTATTGCCACAGGACAAATGAACATCCTTTAAAAAAAAAAATTGATACAAAGGAATTTCTATCTGACATGTCCAGTTTAGTATTCAGGCCTGTTTAATTGATAGCAATACATGTAGGGGTGTGCAAAAAAAACAACTTCGGCCCAATTTGAATTTGGCCAAATCGGGCAGAATCAATTTTGGTGGGCAGAAAGACTCCTGCATGTCAATTTCGGCACTAGGAGCTGATTCCAGAGTCTTAAGCCGAATGTCAATTTCGGCCCCATTATATCCTATGGGCTATTGAAGTCAATGGCGAAAACATAGGGTATATTCTAGGGGTTGGAGAAGAGGGGGTATGAGGGAGGGGCTCCAAACTCACAGGGCAGCTGCTGGAGCCTCTCCCCAAGATACCCCCCAAGTTTCAAAAACATTGAACCAGGGGATCCAGCGGCAGGGGCCATGGGGGAAGTTCCGCTCAGCTCTTGGGGGCTGCTTCGCAGGGCAGCTGAACGGGGCGGGAGCCGCTCTGGGCCGGTCCAGCGCCGGTTTCTTCCCAGTTGGGCGGCGGCGGCAGCGGGCTGACAGCCCCAGGCCAGGAGGGAGGAGGTCTCTTGGTGGGCGCTTTTGCTGCAAGCTTCGAGTTGCTGCGAAGGTGGAGGGTCGGGGAGGCGTGCAGCCAGAGGCGTGGGAGCGCTCCACAGCCGGGGGTCTTCTGCCAGCAGGCCTGGCCTCCGGGGTGCCCTCAGGGGTCGGGGTGAGCCGGGGCCAGGGGGGAGGGGGGTCTCTCTGCTTCTTTTCCCCAGTGGAGGGTGCGGAAGGGTGTCGCTCACCACAAGAGAGCCCGGCTCTGCCAAAGCCAGTGGGAGGGACTGAGTGCTAGTGCGGAGCTGGCGCGCCCGGGATCCGGCGGTTTCCCCATCTGGCCCGGTGAGAGGTAGGGACGGCCCCTGTGCCGGGGGGGTGGGGGTGTTGGGGAGGCGGACGGCCCGCAGCACCGAACTCCGCTTCGGGCAGGCAGTTGGGATGAGGAGGCAGCAGTCAGACGGGCGCAGGAGACCGGGGCCCTGCAGGCGCCGCCCAGACCCCCTCTGGAGACTGGGGCTGCCCCCCCCCAATGATCCACTCTCAGTCCACTCTCACTCCCCCTGGATCCCACTGTATGGACTGACCCCGTTTGGCCGGAAAGCACCTTCAAAGCGGATTCTGTAGTTTGGGGGGCAGGGCGGGGTGGAGTCGCGCCTTTGCTGCCTTCCTCTCGCTCAACCCGCGGGAAGGACTTCCCGGGGGGGACACTGCTGTGCCTGCATGTGCTGCCCCCCTCCGTGTCCTTTTGGCGGGGACTGGGAGGCTTTGGTGGGGGGGCGCTGCGTCCTGTTTGGCGCCCCTAAGGGCCGGTCAGCGCTCTAGGCGAATGCCTAGTTCGCCTAGCGGGTGAGCCGGCCCTGCCAGCAGCAACAACCAGCTCTGAGGGTGTGTCCTGGTGCAAGAGGGACTTGCCATGGGTGAGGGAAAGGGTTTTCCCTGGCACCCTTTAGGCTCCCTTCACAGCTACAGGGATTGTACCATTACCATGGCTTTAAGTTATGGGAAGAGCAACACCTTGGTTTTCCTCCCTCCCTGATTCCTGCAAGAAAGGTCCTTCACTTTCTCAGGTTCTCTCTCAGTTGTGCCATGTAGCAGGCCTGAATGATCACAGGCACGACAACTCCCCAAGCGCCTCCTCTCACTAGGGCTACCAACCTCCACGTGGCACCTTGAGATCTGAAATTCATCTCCAAGAGTACACAGATGAGTTCCCCTAGAGAAAATGACTGCTTTGGAAGGAGGATTCTATGGTATTATGCTCCACTGAGGCTCTCCCCTTCCCCAAACGCTACTCTCAAATTTCCAGGAATTTCCCAACACAGAGTTGGCAACCCTACAGCTTACACTTCATACAGAAGTGGGCAGAAAGGCCAGAATTTATTGTGGGACAGAAACGAACAGGACAAATTAATATCCATCCACCCATCCCCAAGGAGTCTAAGAACAGTTAGACACTTGAACTTAACCGCACACTCAAGATGGTGACGTCACAAAGAAGGAGACACATAAATAACCATAATCCCCAACGCATCCAGCCAACTGCTGCTAAGTTTCTGTCCTCTTCTTCCCTCTTCCTTGATCGAGAACAGGAAACTGAAGCCGCATCTGGCTCACCGAAGGAAGCCTCCAGCAACTGAATGGAACAAACCGCTCTCCCTGCCCCGACTGTCACCAGGGGTTCTGCGGCAACAGAATCCTCAGGGGCCACACCCGCTGCTTATGACAGAAACACGGATCTGTGATGTTGGCGCTGCTTACAACTGCCATCAGAGGGAGCGAGGGGAAGGGAGAACCGGCAGCAGAGGCAGAGCTTCCATCACTGAGTGGGGAAGGGAAGGGCACCATTTTGGTCACTAGCAGCTTTTTGCTCTTGTACTTCCATTTCAGGACAGGGCGTGGCGGGGGGTGGGTAGGTCCTTCCAGGCACCAAGGGAGACCACGGTGACCCAAATTCTACTACTACCAAAGGTGCCTGTGTATGAGTGTGCATATTGGGGCACCTGACTATGACCTTAGAAGAAGAAGAGGAGATTGGATTTATACCCCGCCCTTCACTTGGAGTCTCAGAGCGGCTTACAAACTCCTTTCCCTTCCCCTCCCCACAACAGACACCCTGTGAGGTGGGTGGGGCTGAGAGAACTCTGCCACAAACTGCTCTTTTTCAAGGACAGCTGTGCCAGAGCTTGTGACTGACCCAAGGTCACATCAGCAGGTGCAGGTGGAGGAGTGGGGAATCAAACCCGCTTCTCCCAGATTAGAGTCCGCGCACTTAACCACTACACCAAACTGGCCTTAGGGGTGTAGAGCAGCAAGAGCCTTCTTACCCAAGGACTTCAAGCTGCAGGTCAGGGACGCAGACATTGTCTTCACCGCAATCAAGCTGGATCTGGGCCTGGCAGGGAAAGAAGGCCAGATGTGAGACTGGAGAGCAGGAGGGGGCTGAGCGGCCCCTTCTGGGCGACAAGCCAGCATTGCAGGGACATTTAGCTCAGTGGGGCCGATGAATGGGCATTAGCTCACTCACTGCATCTTCCCCTAAACCAGAAGCAGTGCAGGAGGAGGGAGCTGGAGAGCCGACACCAACTGCCATGGCTAATGAGAGGTGTGGACCAAGCAGCCCCTGGGGCTCAGGCAGAGTTGTACAAGAGCCTGGCTCCCTCTTGGCCACCAGTAGCCCACTGGGAAGTTTTCTAGGATGCCCTTGCTGGAGAGGCACCTATTTCTTTGCTGGCCTCTCCCAAGAGTGCTGGCGCACGCCCCTCTCCTTCCCCTCCTGCAGGATTTAAAGGGCCCTTCAGCTGATCGGCGGGGAGCATGTGGCTCATCGATCAGCTGGAGGGCCCTTTAAATCTTGCAGGAGGGGAAGGAGAGGGGTGCACGCTTCTTCTTAAAAGCATTTAAAGGATCCCTTTAAATGCTTTAGAGAAGAAAGGGCCCCAAAAGTGTCCAGGTGTGCGCCGCCCCCACTTCTCTCCCAAAGCATTTCAAGGATCGCTTTAAACCTTGCAGGAGGGGAGGGAGAGGGGCACGTCATTATAGAAGAAGAAGAAGAAGAGATTGGATTTATACCCCGCCCTTCACTTGGAGACACCCTGTGAGGTGAGTGGGGCTGAGAGAGCTCCAACACAAACTGCTCTTTTTTCAAGGACAGCTGTGCCAGAGCTTGTGACTGACCCAAGGTCACATCAGCAGGTGCAAGTGGAGGAGTGGGGAATCAAACCCGGTTCTCCCAGATTAGAGTCCGCGCACTTAACCACTACACCAAATAATAATGGCAGCCCCACCAGCCAAGTTTTTGCACCTCAAACTACAAAATCCTGGCTACAGGGCTGGAAGGGAGGGATAAAATATACTAGCTAGAATCTGGATCACACTGGTGTCTCCAGGATTGGGCTGGCTAACAAATACTCCTGGACAGAACAGAGGCATACACCATGAGAAAGGAGGCACTAAGGCGCCATCCCTGAGCTTTGATCTTCTATCGCCCCTACGTGCTATTTTCTCTCCAGGTAACTTGCTTGGGACACAACCTGGATGGCCCAGGGCAGCCTGATCTCATCAGATCTCGGAAGCTAAGCAGGGTCAGCCCTGGTGAGTACTTGGATGGGAGACCATCAAATAACTCCAGGGTTGCTATGCAGAAGCAGACAACCGCAAACCACCTTGCTCATCTCTTTCCTATGGGGGATCGCCCCTATGGGATTGTCATAAGTCAACTGTGACTTGACAGTATATTCCACCACCAAGCTGTTCACCGCAGTGCTTCCTGAAAGGGAGGAGAGACATACTCTCCAGACCATTGATAAACCAGCTTACTTTTCACTAAATGCTAAGAGTCAACTGCTAGCGGCCAGGCCCAGCCCCATCGGACACTTCCCCTCTCTTTTCCCGCCAGTACCTTCTGTTCGATGTGGTTGTGTATGAGGTAGTTGAGGATGGGTTGCAGCCCATGGGCATCTAGCGGGGCCTTTGGATCCAGTGAGAAGTTGAGCGACAGGTAGATGGGGGAGAGCTTGTCACGGAACTCGGACTCATTCTGTTGGGATGGAGAAGAGAGAGAGAGCCATGCATGTTAAAAATGTAGGAACCTGCAAGGCTCAGCGCATGGGTCTCCTAATGCACTTTGGCAAGACAACGGGGACTCTGGAACAGATCTGTGTTAAGGTGCTACTGGACTCTTGCTCTCATCTAATCCTACAGACAGACTAACACTGACCATCTTGATGTGTCTACCTATCCCTTGCGGCATTGCTATAATGTATGCCATGCCAACCATGTTTGTGCACCGGTGAGTGTACCAATCACATGCTCCTGCCTAGTAGGCTGAGCTCTCAAGCAGCCAATAATATGTGGATGGTGCCAGGTAGGGCTTTTGCCCAGTAAGGCTTCAGATTGGCCATGTGGCGTCCTCTCTTTAGGGAGGACTGGTTTTCCCTTTAAATGTGCTCTTTGCTTTTGTAAACGGGGTAGATTCTGCTGCCACCAGGAACGTAAGGATTTCCAAACCTTCTCTCTGTTTCTTTTTCTGGTAAGGTAACCTAGAGTCGGGGCTTTTCAGGGATCTATGTGGTCCTGAGGAAAGATAGAACTAAATTCGGGGATAAACTTGAACAAAAGATGATTTATTGAAGAACGAAATATGAGGTTGGTTATTCTGTAACTATCTTGGATTAAGGGACTTGAAAATATGTCTATCAAATGTACCACACACAGTCTTTTTTCCTTTACTTTTTGTTTGTTTTGACACTCAGTTCCAACATTAACAGGAGTCACTCTTTCCTATAGTCAGGCACACAGGCTAAGGACATAAATACTGCACTCTTTAAGAACTCACTCAGAACTAACTAAAGACTCTCTGACTTAACTCTCTAACTGAACAATTCCAACTGATTTCTGTCTCTCATAACTGACACACTTGACATACCCACACAGATTCACTTCAAAAACCCCTCCCACACTCTGTCATCCACCAATCACAGCACATTTTTCTCTCTCGGTCACTATAATCTACTAACCATGCACTCCAACCAAGCATTTAAAGGCACACACACACTCATAAAACAAGGAATCATTACAAGCCACTTGAGATTTAATTTAAAAAGAAATCTGCGGTGGCAGCAGCTGCTACCACTGTACAAGGGTCTTCACTGTGCGACTGAAGGCAAGCTGTGGCAGCCATGTGACAGTTGGCTTCCCCTTCTGCGGCAGCTCTTTCGCAGCAGCACTCACAACACTTTGTCAGAATTCCAGGTGTGCCTGCAGGCTCAAAAAGGGTGGGGACCCCTGGATGAGGGTCCCAAACTCAAGCCACATGGTTCAAGCAAGCCCAGGATACTGGGGTGGAGCTCATGACAGCTTAGAGGTACAGCAAATGTTTTACATGCACAAGGCTCATTCCTGGGCTAAAGGAATGGGAGAGACCCTTTTTTCTGCTCCAGACTTTTTGGGAGACAGTAACACCAAACCAGCCTGGGCTGGCCTCGAGGGACAGATGATCTGATGATGTGCAAACTTCATGTGCAAACAAAATAAACTTCACGTGCAAACAAATTAAAGAAACAATTATTACACTGACGAACTGGGAAGTGCAAATGGTACCGATCGCCAATACAGACTCATGTGCTCCCAAAGGCACGGATATGGGGGGGGAATCTTTGGTATGAACCACAACTCACCCGGAGGTAGATCTTCATCTCGCGGCACACCGCATTGGCACCATTGCGAATTTGGACCGTCTGAATCAAATGGGGCTGGCGGGACTGCAGGAAGAGCGCCCGCTTCACTGCCCCCTTCTGCTTGTGGCGGTCGAGATGGAGCTCCACAGTGAACCCTGCCCGGGTGAGACAGAGATGAAGAGGGTGCCAAGTGAGATTCAGCGTTCGCCACCCAGAATGTTGGTCACATCCCCAAAAGCAGTTTGATGTGACCGCTATGCAGGATGTTATCCAAGGTCTCCAGTGCCCCTTTGCTTCTCTGTGGAGCCTCAAGAAGAAAGAACCAGACGTGATCCCCTTCTTCTACCCGTGACAAAGACTTATTCCCATCCAGTAAGTTAGACCATGGAGGACATAAATTAAGCAGGGAGCCAGGAATGGACAAATCCATCATCAGTGTCATTCTCCCTGGGGCTCACTCAGATTGAGTTAGTGCCAATTATAAAATGTGTGTGTGTGTATAAAATCTTGCTACAATAAAACCTAACATCTTCATCTTGAAAAGAAAGCAAGTCAATTTTCCCTGGACAGATGGTCCTCTTTTTCCCCGGGGCTATATGAGGATCATATCTGGGACCCTGTCCCTGAAGCCCTGGAAACCCTTCCCCCAATGGCCTCTGGTTACTCCTCAGGAAGTAAAAGCACACACTGCAAGACTTAAAAATGGGAAAGCCCCAGGATCTGACAGTATCCCCACCTGAATCCCTGAAAGAAAATATGGATTGGTGGCACAGTTTTAGCTGTACTATTGTCAGCTACGCTGCCATGAGTGTGGAGATGTTTTCTAATTGCTTTGCATTCCTTCCCATGCGCTTAATTGCTTCAAAGCTGCAACGCTTATCTTTAAAATTATACTGGTGGAGATTGTGGTGTCTATCGTCCGTGGGAGCTTCTCTGTTCCCAGCTTCGCAACCGTTAGAGAGTCTTGCAGTCTCCCGAGCGCGGGAGCCCACCTAATTGGTTATTGCTAGGGGGGACGCATACGAATGCCCTATATCCTATTATGCACCCAGGTAGCCCTTCATTCCTAACAGTGTTCTTATTATCGCATCTATGGCTTTTCAATAAAAGTAAAACCTTCCTGGAAGCGTGTACTTCGTTGTTTGGCTGTGGGTCCTGACAACTATTTACGTACATTGATAACTCAGGTCACATTCCTAAGCAATGGAGAACTGCAATTGTAGTCCCCTATTTACTAAAAGGATAGGAAAAATGACCCTGCTAACTATAGGCCTATCATGCTTTTAAATATTATTAGTAAACTATACACTAGTCACTTATTAGATAAGCTGGGAACTTGGTTGGAGCAAGAAGAGATTATACCAAAAAAAAAGAAGCTGGCTTTAGTGCAGAAAGATCAACCATGGAGTACTGTCCGATCTTTCAACATTTAATTGAAAAATACTCTGCCAAAGGTCCAACTTCCCTATATGTTTCCTTTATTGATTTAAATCCGCTTGCGGGAAGGGCGGGGTATAAATGTAATGAAAATAAATAAAATAAATAAATTAAAGGCGGCCTTCGATTCCTTATCTAGGCAATGATTATGGGGGGGAAACCAGAGGATACTAATATGGACAAAAGGTTGCTCTTCCTTATCCGTGCTTTGCCTAGTCCTTTGGGACCTCACAGAACCTATGAATACTTTTAAGTGGGTCAGACCAGGCTGCCTCCTAGCTCCTTTTTTATTCGGTCTTTATTTGAGTGATGCAGTTAAGCACATGACAAATACTGAGTTTCACCCCCCAAAACTTGGCTCGTGTCATATATCGACCTTACTATATGCAGACGATGTGCTCCTTTTATCAAGGACGCCACTGGGACTCCATAGGACAGTTGGCAGTTTTGCCATGTACTGTGACAAAGAACATCTCTCTGTTGATTATAATAAGACTGAAGTGATGGTGTCTGGTAAACGCCCTCCAAAAAAAGTATGGTCGATGCAAGGGAATAAAATTGAGCAGGTTAACAAATTTATTTATCTTGGGGTAGTATTCCAGGAAAATGGGTCTTATGCTGCACATTGTAAATGGAAGCAGAGTGCGCCAAAAGGACTATGCAGGCGATACTGAGATTGTACCATTCTAAGAGGGGGTCTTTAAGTACCTGCTGCACTGAAGCTCTTTTAGGCAAAAGTAACAGCCCAGCTTGCGTATGGCACCTTTACTGGCGTTTCGGCTACAAGTCTGAATTTACTTGGAAAGTTACAATCTAAATTTCTTTGTGCTGTTTTACAGCCCCCCCCCCCCAGTGTTCCTAATTCCCTCCTTCGTTTAGAAACCAGCCAAATGAGGATCGAGGCGAGGATTCTCTTGGCATCCGCCTTTCAATGGCTTAAGATATATATGATCACAAAAGGCCTTCTCCCCCTTGTCCTGCAAGATTCTCACCAACCGAGATGGTTACATATAGTTGAGGATGGTCTTGGAAAAATGGGTCCTCAACCTGGCGTTCTTTTACTACAGTCCTCTGATCAGGCTAAATCTTTAATTAAGCAAAGAACCTGTGACACGGAATACCAGCAAGACTGAACAAAGTCTCCCGACTTCAGCGCGTCTGAGGAGATGAGATACGCCACGACAATCGCCAAATATCTTTAAACTTTAGATTTCCCCCCTCGTGGGAGGGCTTTGGAACTGGACAGATGTGACGCCATGCCATGCAGGCTTTTTGTAAGGAAGGTATAAGAAGACCCTATATTCTGAGAGGACCTGCCCCTGCCCTCTAGCTGAGGTGGAAACAACAGAACATGTTTTCTTCTCCCTGCTCGCTTTATAAAGAAACACACAACACAACATTTCTGCCCCTTGTTGGCCACTGTGTCAGACAGGGCAAGCTTAGATAAACTATTAGCAGATGAAAAACCACCTATTACTAAAGCAACAGCCAAATTCCGTGCTCAGGCGATTAGCGTACGTAATAAATTTTACTTCTGTTTCTGAATTCTGATTTAGATTTTATTAGGAATTCAAACTAAATAGTGCCTGTTTTTACTTTTAGGTTTATAATTAGTTTTATGATGTTATCTTATGAACTTCTATATGTATTTTAATTATTTTAATGAACTTTTATATGTATTTTAATTCATTACTCTGTTATAATTCTGTATCTGCTCATCTAATTGGAGTGTTTTAACATCTGTACCTTCATACTTAAAAATGATTTGCTGTGTGAACTTGTATCTGGTTGTGGACCACAATACATTATTCATTGATTCAAGACAATATTATTGTATTGCCCTGAACTGGATAGCTCAGGCAAGCCTGATCTTGCCAGAAGCTAAGAAGGGCCAACCCTGGCAAGTAATTGGAAGGGAGAACTCCAAGGAATACCAAGACTTGGGACACACAGGCAAGCTATCAAGCCACCTCTCTGAAACGTCCAAACCCCACTAGGGGTCGCTAGAAGTTGCCATGACTTCCAGGCATGCAAAACACACACACAAATATTCACAAAAAAGAAAAGCATATTACTATACAGCTTTGATTTGCCAATAATCAGATTTAAAATCCAAAAAATCAGCACCGGCCCACGACATTCAACGTTTTCGTCTTGAAAGGAGAGCATGGAAATAACATTACCATACAGTGTTGACTTGCCAATAATCCAATTTAAACCCCTCCCCAATCAGCACTGGCCCACAACATCAACAGTTCTTATTAGAAGCCACATGATCTTAATACAACTTTTATTCGGACAAAGGAAATGAAACCAGATCTCCCAGGAGCGGTTTCAGAATTCCCCGGAGAGCCCAGTAAGGCTCAAAAAATGTTCAAGAACTTTTCAGAGTTAAAAGAGTTTCTTAAGCACCTTTGGTGTGCCCCCCCCCCCATGTAGGTTCAGCCCTCTTAATTTTGTTGTTCCTGTTCCCCATCTCCACAGATTCAGGGGAGAGGAAAGAGTTGTAAAGAGGGCTATAAAGGGTTAACAGGAAGAGAGACGAGGGTGTCACCTACCAATTCTCTACCTTGTCACCGATAAGATTTTCAAGGGAGGGATGGGGAAGAAGCCCCCCCCCCCAAGGAACTACAATCCCAAAGAAACAAAATCTTAGAAAGCGTTTTCCTGTATCACTAGGGCAAAACATGCAGTTTTCACATTACTCATGCCCTGGTGTCCCCCGCCCATCTATCCCGCGCGTTTTAATCCGACCCTTCCTCTAAAGAGCTCAGAGTAGCATACGTGGTTGTGTGTCCTTCAGTCTCTATGCCCTGTTTGTCGGCCTTCCAGAGCAACTGTCTGGCTGATGGTGTGAAGCAGGAAGCTAGACCAGACGCACCAGCAGGGCACTTCTCATTTTATCCTCATGTCAAGGCTGTGAGGTACATTAGGCTGGAAGAGAGCAACTGGCACAAAGCCACCCAGAAGGCCAAGTGGGGATCTGACATCTTAACCACTGTACCACGCTGGCTACCTACCTACATACTCCTTGTAGGGCTGCCATCTGACCAGGGCTATTTTTGGGCAGGAACGCACAGGAATGGAGTTCTGGCTGGCTCCCAAGTTGGCCACGCCCAGCAGGAACTCATTAGCATAATAGGCCACACCCAACAGCAGGAACTCATTAGGATTGGCTACATTAGGGGTGTGTGGCCTAACATGCAAAGGAGTTCCTGCTACAAAAAAAGGCCCTGGGTTTTGACAACAAAGTAAACAGAATAACAAGCAAAAGGTGGGTGTGGCTGGATGACCACACTTCTGGTAACACGGGGGGGCGGCCTAATGTGCTAATGAGCTGTGCTGTCAGGGGTGTGGCCCGATATGCTAATGAGTTTCTGCTGTTGGGTGTGGCCTATGATGCTAATGAGTTCCTGCTGGGCTTTTTCTACAAAAAGAGCCCTGAATTATCTGACTAAAGCTGCTCCCGCAGACCTTTTCTCCAAACCCATTCCGTGTTTCTCTTCCGAGTCCTGTCCCCCCACACTACTCACCGATGGAGTCTGGCACATGCTTCCCAGATGCGTTCAGACAGAAGCTCAGGTTGATGCTGTTGAGAGACCGCAGAAAGGGAGGGGGAAGCAGAGGAATATGGTAAGTAACCTGCGGAAGACAGCGCTACCTGGTGGCTAGGCTTGAATAAGGATGCCCTGGGTTCACATCCTCGCTTGATTCTCTCTGGGTAGCCTTGAGCTGGTCACATCCTCAGCTCCCTGCTTGCATAATGGGATGACTGAAGAGGGTGGGATCATTTGATGGCAAAGCTCTTTGGAAACGATGAAGAGGAAACGCAGCACTTTGCAGGAGAAACTGGTAGCCGGGATGGAAACTGTTCTTGTATAGCCAGAATTGGACACCTAACTTTACCCGATAGCCTTAGGAAGGGTGGGAAGAGAGAGGGGGATCTGCACTAGGTTCTTCCAAATTGATCAAGATGGTCAAGGGTAACAAAGGAGAGAGCCCCAGGCCAAAATGGCAGGTGCTACAGCAAAGCTGCTGCAGAAAATTTACATGCAAAAAACAGTCAACCATGTGTTACTGCAGTGACCATTGTATACGGACATCCAATCTCTACACATAACTCCAATCTTATCAGTTTTTCCAGGCAAACCTGATGACTTTGGTATTTCCCTCCTTTCTCAGACTGTTCTAACGAAACCATCATTAAGGTGGCCAAGTGTTGCACCCGGGTATGCTCAACAAGGAAAGCAGTTGGTTACGTCTTTTTATTAATTACTCCTACATGACTGAAATCAGGCTATTATGCGGCTTTGAAATTATATCGTATGTAGATGTGCTGCTGACTCTCCCCATGTGTCAATCTTGGCTGATGATTGCAACAAATGCAGATTCATGGATTGATTGAAAAAGATGCAGCAGCGTAAACTAGAATATTGCAGGCAGATTGTGGGAGCTGGGGAAGGCCTCTGATTCCACAGCATGGGAAGTGGAGCGGCCATGTCCAATGGGGAATCACTTCTAGCCAACTCAGCCCTTCCTTCCAGCTGTGCGGGTCCCAGCTGCGCCGCTAATATACTACAATCCTCCAAATCATGGTCAGATTGGGCTGGTGGCCAGGACCACCAACCCTCCCCCAAGTGGCTGAGAAACCAACCCCCCCCCCTATAAATACCACCTTCCCCCACAACATCTCTTCAATAACCGGAGGGGCTGTTCCAGCTTCCATTTAGCTCCATAAGACTTGGGAGTTTCAGGACTCATCTGCATGCTATTTGTCTCATGTAGAGACCATCTGAAAATGGTCTCTGTGTTATGACTTAATTCCTTGACTGCTGTAAGATGTCAGCAGTCTTTATTTTCTAAGCCTTCATTATATGGCATGTGTGGACCTAGACAGGGCGTGGATTGAGAATCTGCCCCCCAGTGCAGCTGGGAAAACATCGCAAATTAATTTGCCTAACCCCTTGCCCATGGAGCAAGTGGGTTGAGGCATGTAACCCATTGTAAGGACACCTTCCTCCACCAATGGTTCCCTATGCCTTTTTCTTAAAGGTCACAAGACTACAGTTCCCAGGCTACCCTGGGAACGTAATACAGCTGGCACCCTCCAGGACAGCAATCCCCTGCAACCACTCACCAGGCAACAGGGATCCCCGTGTCCTCCAGGATGCACGCTCGTTCTTCTGGGTTAAACATGGTGGGGAAGATGCTGAGAGTGGCAGTGGCGTGGACTATGGGGCGTCCTCTGAGAAGAGAAAGCAAGAAAGGTGGTCTTGCATGAGGCAGATTCTTAGCATAGAATCAAACAGTTGGAAAGAACCTCCAGGGTCATCAGTCCAACCCCCTGCACAGTGCAGGAAATTCACAAATACTTTCGCCCCACACCCCCAGTGACCCCTGCTCCATGGCTGGAAGATGGCAAACAAAACCAAAACAAACAAAACACCCTCCAGGATGCCTGGCCAAACTGGCCAGGAGGGAATTGCTTCCTGGCCCCAAAGTGGCGATCGGCATTTGCCTGGCTGCGTAAGAAAGGGCCACAAGAACTAAGCACTGAGGCAACCCTTCCTTTCCTCCCTCTCATGATCTGCCTAAGTTCACAGAATCAGTATTGCTGTCAGAAGGCCATCAAGCCTCTGCTTAAAAACCTCCAAAGAAGGAGAGCCCACCACCTCCCGAGGAAGCAGCAGTCATCAAATGCCAGGCTGAGAAAAGTAGATCTGGGTCCACATTTTTTTTGCATTGTGGTGCTGGAAACTGCCATCAAGTCGCAGCTGAATGGTGACCTCATAGGGTTTTCAAGACAAGAGAGGAACAGAGGTGATTCACCTTTGCCTCCCCTCTGCATAGCAACCCCTGACTTCCTTGGTGGTCTCCCATCTAAATACTAACCAGGACTGACCCTGCTTTGCTTCGAAGACCTGACAAGATCAAGCAAGCCTGGCCCATCCAGGTCAGGATTATACATGGTGCTTACCTGTAAACCATAGCTCTGTCTACTCCAAAGGCCCCCACAATGAGATCTGCAGGACAGAGGGAGAGAAAAGACAGCTGAGCTCAGGAAATCTTGACAGACTGTTTCCCAGAAGATAGTTCTTATGAAGAAAATGAACTCAAGCCTGCCTAGATGTCATTCCCGTTAGCCTGAATCTTATACTTGCATCCTAAATGAATACCACTAAGGGAAAAATCACTCCACATGTACTCAGAGGTCCTCTTGCCTGTTGCTCTTGCATAAGAATGTGTGGTTTATAGCAAGAGGCACATGCCATTCCTCATGCGATAAAGACCACAGAACTTATACGCATTTAGCGAGGACAATGTTGTTATGAATGAGACTCATCAGGCTTATTTCTTACTGCCCGTGTTAAAAGGTGGTAACTTTTCCACATTGACACCTCACATCAGGAGCCAGTCTTTGCAACCAGGAATGTTCTAGAGACCAAGACTTTTAGAATACCGCCACAGCACTTTCCAACTTGTACTTACGAGAGGTGGTTAAGAAACTGTAAGGTAAAGATAAAGTTAAAGGTGCCCTTGCTCGAAAGCCAGTCGAATCCGACTCTAGGGTTGCAGTGCTCATCTCCGTTTCAAAGGCGAAGAGCCAGCGCTGTCCGAAGACGTTTCCGTGGTCATGTGGCCGGCATGACTTAACGCCAAGGCACACGGAACACTGTTACCTTCCCACTGAAGTGGTACCTATTTATCTACTTGCAATTTCTTGCTTTCAGACTGCTAGGTTGGCAGGAGCTGGAACTAGAGACGGGAGCTCACTCCGTCATGCGGCACACTCGGGTCTCGAACTGCTGAACTACCGACCTTCCACAGCCTGCAGTTCAGCGTCTTAACCACTTGAGCCACCGCAGCTCTATGTTACTCTATGTTAATATTACATTAATGCCCAGTACAAATTATAGGGTTGGCTGGAACCTACTGAGGATTTGTGTGATTGGGCAATTCCTGACCCCCACCCCAGATCTCTCATTCCCCTGCAAGCAGTCCCGGGGGCTGTCTTGCCCCCCAGCAGCAGCACTTGGAGGGCATTTTGGACTGCAGTGGGAAGAGAGGGTGAAATTACGCTCCACTGATGGAAATTCCTTCTGCCCACGGCAATGTTTCATGGCATAATGATCTATAATTATACAACCGATGATAATGATATGATTCACTTTATGATACAAACCTTGTTGGACTGGCCTCCTACAAATATCAGGGAGACACGGTTACATGACTACGTACATATACCAGAAACTGATTTGCAAGCCAGTGCAGCACAGCGGTTAAGGAGACACACTTGAACCCAGGAGACATGGATTCAAATCTCCTTCCTGCCCAGTTGCTCACTGGGTGACTTTGGGCCAACTGCCCCATCTCACGGGTTTGTTGCAAGGATAAAACGTGTGTGCGACATGCATGCTATCCCGAAGTCCTTGGAGGGAGGCCAAGATAAAACTCTAATTAATAACTATTGAAATTGCTTGGGGCCAAGATACCCGAGGCACTGCCTTCTCTCATATTAGATTGTCTGATATTTAAGATCTGGCTGAAGTTCTACTCTGGGGTCTTCCACCTTCATAAGTCAGGTGGGCCGTGTCTGGAAAGGGGGCTATCTTTCATTCCGAGGCAGTCAGCCTCAATCCCAGAGCCAGGAGGCAACATCAGGGGAAGGCCTCGGCCTCTCTGCCCTGCTGTTGGCCATCCAGAGGAACTGGTTGGCCACTGTGTGAGACAGGATGCTGGACTTGATGGACCATTGGTCGGATCCAGCAGGCATCTTCTTATGTTCTTATGTGACTGGAGAGAGGGCTATCTCTGTGGCTGTGGCCGATTATAGAGTACCCTCTCCAGACATATTCAGACTGTGTCAATATAAGCGACTTTGGGGTGACAAGCTTTACTCATGCAAGTTTTTAAATGGTTACACAAGCATGGGGTGGCAGCTAGAGTGGCAGAATAGGACCCAGGACACCGAGATTGGAATCTCCACTCTGCCGCTGAAGTTGGCCGGTCACACACCCTCAGCCTAACCTAACTGACAGGGCTGCCGTGAAGAACGAATGGAGGGGTGGAAAACAATGTAAGCAACTTTGGGTCCCCACTGGGAAGGGAGGCAAGATGTACATGAAGTAACTAACTAGCTAACTAAACATAGGTGTTTAATATGATCATTTTTGGAATGTAATGCAGGGGTGTCAAACTCATTATGAGGGCTGGATCTGACATAAATGAGACCTTGTTGGGCCGGGTCATGTGTGCCATAAAATGTAATGCCAGGTAGTGGAGATATAAACTTTATAAAGGACACGAACACAAAGGTTTCCCCACCCCCTTAAAATCATGCTTAAAGCAATAGCACTCTTGCAATATTTTGTTTATTTAACGGTGTCTAATAACTGACACCTCTTGCTCTGAATTATTGCATCAAAATGTCTGTGCTGTTGCAGTCTTGAGTATGCTGTTCAGACCTACAATGATGCAGCAGCAGCAGAACTAGAAGAAGCAGCAGCAGAAGACGGCCAGTTCCACTGTGGGCCTGATAGAAGCCCTCTGAGGGCCTGATCCGGCCCCCAGGCCTCATGTGTGACACCCCTGATGTAATGTCTGAGTCACAACAAGCCCCCTTGGAAACTAGGTGGAAGGAAGGCAGGGAAGCAATTGTTTCAGAAGCCGACACAAACCCCACAAACGTGTCCGTGCAGACCATGGGCTCTGCAGCCATTCTGTGCTTTCAACGACGGCCCTTTTCTGTTTCATATGTTCCAAGGCAGCTTTTGCTGTCATTTCAATTCATTGCCCTCACCTGGGTAGCCGTTTCCATCTAGGTCCTTGGCCCCACGCATGGAGAACCCAAAGAAGTCAGGGGCACGACTGTCCGGCCAGCGTCCCTGCAACACCTGAGAAGGTTTGCGGTGCAACCCTTCAGGTCGGCCATTGTACACGCAGACCACACCTTGCTGGTCCTTGCCGCCAAAGGGTGCGCCGATCCCCACATCTGCAGGAACAAACACCAAGGTTAAGTCGGAGGTTTGCTAGGAAAAGCTCAAGGATATTGGCAAAGACGAAAACCCGAGATGGATTCAACAGTGGGAGGGCTTCTAATGTCCTGGCCCCACTGCTGGACCTCCTGATGGCACTGGTATTTCTGGCCACTGTGTGACACAGAGTGTTGGACTGGATGGGCCTTTGGCCTGATCCAACATTGGCGTCTCTTATGTTCTTATGTTCTTATTCATAGAATCATAGAATTGGAAGGGACCTCCAGGGTCATCTAGTCCAACCCCCTGCACAATGCAGGAAATCCACAAATACCTCCCCCACCACAAACCCCCAGTGAGCCCTGCTCCATGCCTATAAGATGACAAGAAAACCCTCCAGGATCCCCAGCCAAACTGGCCTGGAGAAAAATTGCTCCCTCGCCACAAAGTGGCGATCAGCATTTCCCTGGGCGTGTAAGAAAGGGCCACGAGAACTAAGCCCTGATGCAACCCTTCCCGCCCTCCCTCTCATGATATGCCTAACTTCACGGAATCAGGATTGACTCAATAAAGGAAGCCACAGCCTTCCGTTTGCAAGACCCAAGCAAGGCTATTAAGAACTCAATGTTCGGAGGCCATTCATTCATGGGGTCAGAAGCAAGTCGACGGCATGTGGCACACAGGAGTCTGAGGTCAGTTGAGTTATTTCAGCACACAGCTGTGGCTGGAAGTAGAAAGAGAGTGATAGTGTTGGGATACCAGACAATTGACCACAGTGGTCACAGTGAAAAGGAAGTTGCCTTATACGAGTCAGACCACTACTTCCTCTCACCCAGTACTGTCTACCCTAACTAGCCACAGTCTCACACAGGGAGAAGTCTTGACTCGAACTTGCTCCCTGGGGGTGGATTCACATGTTACAAAGTCTACTTCTCCCCATGTGAACAGACGTGGTCGGGACTACTGTTCTTTGATCTTAAGAGCCAGTTTGGTGTAGTGGTTAGGTGCGCGGACTCTAATCTGGGAGAGCCGGGTTTGATTCCCCACTCCTCCACTTGCACCTGCCTGGATGATCTTGGGCAAGCCGTAGTTCTGATAAGAGCTGTCCTTGAAAAAGAGCAGTTTCTGTCAGAGCTCTCTCAGCCCCACCTACCTCACAGGGTGTCTGTTGTTGGAAGGGGGAGGGAAAGGAGTTTGTAAGCCGCTCTGAGACACCTTTGGGTAGTGGAGGGCAGGGTATAAATCCAATCTCTTCTCTTCTTAATCCTGGCTGTCCCTGGCCCGAAGGACATCCGTCTTACCTCGACCAGGGCCAGGCCCCCGCATGGTGGAACATGCCCCCTGTCGAGGTCAGGGCCCTGAGGGGATCTTCTTCGATTCCGCAGGTCCTGCAAGATGGAGCTGTTCCGCCAGGCCTTTGGCTGGGGTAGCGGGCATCCGAGTATGGCCTCCATGAGATCGTTGTCACCCACCTACCAACCCAAACAACATGCCAGGGAACCTCTCACAGCCAGTTTACTTTGTCTGAACTGTGACCTTGCTTTCAATGTCTATTACTGTGTTTTAAATTTTAACTGTATTTATTATATTACTGACATGATGTCATCTACCCTGAGCCCGCTTGTGGGATGGGCGGGCTATAAATATAAATAATAAATAAATTATTAATTCCTAGGTGCATGTGGGTCTGATTCGGAGCGGGACCCTGGTGTGTGTGGGGAGAGCGGGCTTCAGCCGTTTTTCCTCCAGTACGGTTTCCTTTACCAGAAATAGCGTGGGGAGCTGCCACTGGACTCACTGGAAAAGTGCATGTGCAACCCCATCAGATTTTTCCAAACAGGGCAAACAGAGGCTCCCTAGGACAATTTCAAGTTAGAAAAAAATCAGCACATGGGGGAAAGCTAAAGCCTCCTTCCCCAGTCTAAATTGCTCCTGGAAGATAAGTTCTGAGCACAGAGTTCCCAGCAAGACCTGTGGTGGCCACACGGACGGTAGCATATGAATCAACCTTGCTTTCCTTTACGGATTGGACCTAGGACCTTTTTACAGCACGGCATGTAAACTGCAAGCATTCAGCCTTTTAATGTTGGACGTATCCGTACCATGGTGTGATGTACTATGAAAAACCACTCTGAGGGGAGGTAGTAGCAGAGGCTCACTCTGATTGGTGAGTCGCCTCCAGGACAACGGAAGCATCCAGCAGGGGGCTGGGGGGGAAGGAGAGCTGACGGAAGGGGGGTTGGAGTGGTTTTTTTGTGGGGAGAGAGTGAATTTAATGGAGGAGGGGGCCTTTTGAGTGGCTGCCTCCGGAGAGAAAACGCTCAGTCTGGGAGACAGTGAAAGGATGTCCCAGAGAGAGGGGCAGAGCTGAAGGGATTTGCCAGAGTAACAGGTCAGCCCCAGGTTAAACAAGGGAAAGACATCCACTCACACAGGGACTAGTTGGGATTCAGAGCCTAATCAGGGGAACCCTGGTTTATTGGTGGTATAAATTCACTAGTATCACAACTGCCTGCTTATTGTAAGGAACCTTCTGATAGGGTTTATAATTTTTATTAGTTCTTCCTGAGTTTGGGAAAGCCTAAACATTGTTTATAGTGTTTGTAGCGGGCACTTGTTGGTTGCCAACTGTTTGCTCTCATAAAACCTTTTCCCCATTTCCCTGCCTTTCATTAAGAATAAATCTTTCCTCTTATTTCATTTTTAAACCCCGCTATTGGTGCCATTCTTTCATACCTGTCGGGAAAGGTTTGGGCTCCTGAGGTTCCCTTTACCTGAGAAGGGTTCCTCACACATGGTTTATGTATGTATGGGCCTCTGAGTTACAACTGACTTACGGCGACCCCGTCAAGGGGCTGTCAAGGCAAGTGAGATGCAGAGGTGGTTTGCCGGTGCCTTCCTCTGCAGAGACTTCCCTTTAAACAGAAATCTTATTAAATGTAATGAACAAGAGTACAATTTACAATATATCACTAAACTGCAGACACCCTTCATACTTTGAAGTAAAAGACAAAATAGCCAAATATCATATTACAATAATTGTGCCTAAACTTGAGGAGAATTCTTCTTTTGCTGAAAGGTATTCCAAAAAAGAAAACCACGCTGAAGTAAATTTTGACTGATGAAATTCTCATAAGTTTCTGCATTAAAGACTCTGAAATTTTATCTAATATACAAAGTTCACATGTCTTAGATATCCAGTCAGAAGTCAATAATGGTTTAGAGCTCTTCCACGACTTAGCTATGGTGAATCTAGCTGCTGCACATAAGTTTTCTATGAGAGTTCTATTGTTTATTTTGGAGGTTTGTTTCCTCCATAAGTTAAGCACTAGTATATTTGGATTGAGAGGTATTTTGTAGCTAGCAATTTGATAGATGATGTCTTTCCAAAACGTTTGCACTTTTTTACATGGCCACCAGGTATGTGCAGAGTTTTCCTTGATGGCTCCCCATCCAAGTACCAAATCTGCTCAGCTTCCAAGATGTGACAAGATTGGACTATACCATCACATCGCACATCCTGAATACACAGGTTTGAAAACCCTCAAATAACTCATCTGTGAAAACAGTACAACAGTGCTGGTAGCTGTGCTATACCATACTCAAATGAAACATTCAGGGGCTCTTCCAAAAATAGTCTCTCCTCAGCTCCTGTCTATCACCCCTCACACTGGGCTGTAGCAGACAGAACCTCAGGAACTCGGCCCCATGGACATTCAAGAGGAGGCATCTGTTTTTGGACTAAAACTCATTTCCCCTCCCTCCTCATTTGATTGCTCTCCCTTGGTTGGCCACTGCATGATACAGGAAGCTTGACTAGATGGGCCATTGGTCTGACCCAGCAGAGCTCTTCAGATGTTTTTAAACCACTACAATGGCTTCAGACTAGGTTGACACTTCTCAGGACAGGTACATGGAAGCCTGGAGTGGAGACGACTGAGAGGTGATATGATCACCATCTCCAAGTACTTGAAGGCCTGTCATTTAGAGGATGGTTCAGAGTTGTTTACTGTTGCCCCAGAAGGTCGGACCAGAACCAATGGTTTGAAATTAAATCAAAAGAGTTTTTAGCTAAACGTTGGGAAGAACTTCCTGACAATTAGAACAGTTCCTCAGTAGAACAGACTTCCTTGGGAGGTGGTGGGCTCTCCTTTGGAGGTTTTCAAACAGAGGCTAGATGGCCATCTGACAGCAATGCTGATTCTGTGAAGTTAGGCAGATCATGAGAGGCAGGGCAGGAAGGGTTTTATCAGTGCTTAGTTCTCGTGGCCCCTTCTTACATGCCCAGGAAAATACTGATTGCCTCTTTGGAGTCAGGAAGCAATTTTTCTCCAGGCCAGTTTTGGCCAGGGATCCTGGAGGGTTTTTTGTCATCTTCTGGGCATAGAGCAGGGGTCACTGGCAGTGTGTGGGGGGAAGGTATTTGTGAATTTCCTGCATTGTATAGGGGGTTAGACTAGATGACCCTGGAGGTCCCTTCCAAGATTCTGTGAACTCCTGAAAAACAAAAAGCAGTGAGCCCGAGTCAGTTCTTCTCCCTCATTGGGCAAACTGCTCCAAGATGGGCCCAGGCACAGACGATCCTGTGGGAGCTGCAGTTGGAATATCCAGCCAGTAGATGGCAGCAAGATAACAAGTCGGCCTCCCCTCGGCTCTCCACATACCTGAGATGAGACGCTTCCCAAAAACTATCAGCCCTGATTGTGTACAGATATGGATTATAACCCATACTTAGCCCATAAATAAGCACTGGGGGAGGGGGTTGGAGGGAAAGTCACTTTTTTACGACTCTTTAACCATATTGGTTTGAACACAACATGGGGAACTAATCCATGTTATCTTGAGTATGTGTGCTATGTCCAGGGTGTGGATGCCCAAGCCTGCACGGCAAATCAGGCCCCCTCTTCCTACTCTTTTAGCCCGAGCAATTCTCTCAGTGTCTGATGTTAAATTTACCCCAACCTGCTTTTGGTCTCTAGTCCTTGACCCTCCCCCCAAGTAGGGCAGGCTGCATCAGCCAGTTGTCAG
>NW_015172583.1:228019-251235 GCF_001447785.1 Gekko japonicus
GAGGGTCAATTGTTCAAAATGAGGTCCTCTAATTCTTTAAGACCATCGGGAGTTTGCTAAAGACCCTTGCACATACAGACGTTCCACTTAAGCACACACCGATTCCGGAAGACCTGTTGTGGAACGGTTTGCCATCCCTGCTATATGTTCATTTGTTTGGGAGCAGTGTAGCTCATTAAATCAGGTTTTTGAGCAAGCATATCCCAGATTGTGAGCTAGGACACGCTACTCTGCTGTGAGAAGTACATCAATTAAAGGTTCCGGAAGAGACTGCCCAGAGTCTCTCTGCATGAGTGCCTGCTCTTTCCTTGCTCCTGCTGGAAGATACTTTTGCTGTCTCTTTCTCTCTCCAGCAAATTCGATGGGATTATCTAGTCACTTCCAATGGAGAGATGAAGCAGAAGTGTTTGCTCGCAGAGGAGATGGATTGGAAGGAGGTGAACCCAGTACAGTCAACTCCGAAGAGAGACAGCATACAACCTCCTCTAGAGGTACTTACTGATGTTACATGTCTCTGTACGAGTTGCCATTCTAGGCTGATTTTTTGCAATCGCAAGGCATGCCTAGAATAGTCCCATGCACAAATGAGGGAATGGGCTCTTTTGAGTAAAACCGTTCTCTTCATGGGGAGGGCAGTCTTGAGTGAAACATGCCTCTGGTTTTAACTCCCCCCCAAACATGGGCCTTGGCTCTCAGAAAATGCTGATTTAAGCGGAATATAGATTTAACATCCACTGTAAACACAAGAAGGCCCAAACTAATCAGCTGTTCAGTGGAGCCTGCTGTCAAAACTAAACAGTAGAGAAAGGCAAATATTTAACAAACAAGCAAACAAAAAACAGAACTATCCTAATGGACAAACACATTTTACAGGGAAACTGCCAGCAATCTGGTCTCTCCCTCTCCTGTGCACGTACCCATACTGCACATGCATGAATGCCCTTTCCCCCCCCATCACCTCTCCCCAGTGCTCCGTACCATTGTAACCATCCTGATCGAGGTCTCCCAACGGTGCAATGGCACTGCCGAAACGACCAAACTCTTGGGGACCGGAAAGAACAGCTGACGCGGTGGGCTCCATGCCATCCGGCCGCTGCAGGTAGATGTAGACCCTGCCCACCTCCTGCACACGCCCATCTTCCGTTTTCTCCATAAACAAGGGGGCGCCGATCAGCAAGTCATCTAGGCTGCAAAGAGGGAAGGAGAGGCGACACCCTAAATAGCCAGTTAGAGTCAAAAGCTACACGGGCCATGCCCTGAACTGGATAGCCCAGCCAAGCCGCATGCACAAACACACAAATGCAAACCCACCCACCCACCCCCAGCTACCCAAGGCATTACTGGAATGCGAAAATCCCTACGAGGGGGAGAGCACTGGTACACAGCCGATCAGGCACATATATACCCCAACTTTGCTGGTAGCATTTCCACAGGGTCTGCATTTCCCCTCTTTCTGCAGTTCAGCCCCACTGGGCCTCTCTGCTCCCCTCCCCACTTCACACCCGTTCCATACTTGCCAAAGTCTCCCTTTCCAAATCAAGTGAATTCCCAGCCTTTCCCCCTTGCCAAAGAGGACGACCCCTGCTTCCCACTAACCACTGCCCAGATTGCCCCATCTCCACACTCACCCGTCACTGTTAATATCCGTGGCAGCCACGGCGTACCCGAAATAGGAGGCCATCTGTTGGAGGAAGTGACAGGCAGGGGTGAGGTCAGGAATGTCAGCGTGGACTAGGCATCCTAGGAACAGGAAAGACACTGCGCCCAGGGTAGTACGCTTCAGTTCCCCAAGGCCATTCACTCGTTCCCCTCAAAGACACTTTGTTATGCTATCTACAAAGCTCCTTATAGTAAAGTGTGTTTTAAAATATTTATTTAGCATATTTCTATTCTACCTCCCCAGAGTCCTGCTTGAGGTGAATTTCAATTAAAATAATATATCATCTGTATAAAAATAAATAAATCTTATTCAGCCACCTCTCTGGCTTTTGAGATCTCAGTAGGCGTGCTGAACACATTAAAGCACATCCTCCCAGTCACAAGGGCTAGAAACTCACCCACCCCTCTCTTTTTTAAAAAAGTAAGCGGAGATCCTGAGGAAACCAAGCTCTCTGCTCAGGAGGATCACAATTTAGTATAACCCTGCACAAGGAGTACTGAAATAGACACAGTCTTTTCTAAAGGTCCCATTTGGAGTGAAGCCAGTCTTGAGGCAAAGGGAAGGAAGCATGCGCCAAGAAGGCATGTGGTCCCTCACTCCTCACTCCCTCAGAGCTGTGCCCTCACTCCTCACTCCCTCAGAATTGGCTTTGAGCCAATCAGGAGCTTTTAGCCCTAAATCAGCTATGGCACAGCTGTCAACTACCATATCAGCACAGAAAAACAAAGGCAATGATTCTGGATTGAGGGATCTGGGGCTGAGCTCAGTCCAGCTTTTACATCAAATCCCCTTTCCCAGCTTCAGGGAGGACTTTTCAGCTATTCACCTGTTCTCCTGAAAAGTTGTACAGCGACCGAATGTCACTTCCATTTAGAATTGTGACCTGGAAAAATGGAAAAGAAAAAAAGAAAGATTGATAGGCAGTGTTCCTGTCACAGATTCACTAGACACCATCAGCTTCATGCAGACACACTGAATAGACAACCCAAATACTCTTGATGGGAATGGAAACAACACCTTGGCATTCTTGCTTCCGTGCCCTGTGGTCTCTCCTGTAATAACACCTTGATTCTTTTCTATAAAGGAGGATTAAGCGCAGCAGCTTTGCTACAATTCTTTTATCCCTCAATCATTAGAGTGTTTTCATGCCCCGCTCCACAAGGCTATCTTTCTGGTGTGTGGGGGGGATGCCCTTGGAGTGAAAGCTACCTGCTTTAACCCAGGATTCCTCTCATATTTTCAACTCTGTGAGACTACGACAGGGAGTAATAGTTGATGTAAGTTTTATGTTTGATATTTTATATGCCACTGTCCATTTAAAACTGAACCATGTGGCATTCCAGGTAACGGAGATGTCAGAGACGACAGTTGGCAGACTTCAGCGCTGAAGTGATTTGGGTTGTCAAAGTGTTCTAGTTCATGTTTGGGGTGTTCTTAAGAAATAAAAAACACAGTGTTTTCTACACATCCTGCCCTTTTCCTTGACTGGAGTGTAACACTGCGGTGCCAAAGCAAGAACTATCACACAAAAGACTACTTGAGCAAGTCCACCCCTTTGCAGAAAGCGAGGTTGTGGTTGCCGTATTGTGAAAAAAGAAAATGAGAAGAGGCTGCTCGCCCACTCATACTTTTGTCAGGAGGGGTTGGTTGTGGTTCCTCTCAGGTCGTTCTGAGGGCTACCAAACAGGTCATGGGGAGGTCACTAGGAGAAAGAGCTCCAAGCAGGAAGGAAGGAAGGAAGGCCACCGTCTCTCTCTCTCTCATACACACTCTCTGTGTCATGTGTGAGACAAACAGAAGCACAGCCCCAAATAACTTCCTCGACATCATTGGTTTGTTCTTGGCCACAGCCAAACGGCCATAAGGAAATCAGATTTGTTCAGTTTGGGGTTTATTTCCTTTCTGTCAGAAATGCAACAGTCACTACAGCAACTGTGGGGTTAACAATAAGTGTGCGGCTTGGCAATGAAAAATTAGAGGTGGGTTGGAAAGTGACAACACTGTAGCATGTAGGTATGAGGAACTGGGCTATGTGCAGCAGAAGCAGTGGCAGTAACGGTGGCAGCAGTGACGGCGGCGGCGATGGCGGAATGACCCTGGCGACCCTGGCGTATGCGGCGGAGGCTGGACGGAGGCGGTGCCGTGGTGTGCAGGAGCATGGCGGCGCGGCAGAGCCAGCGGGACAGAGCCGAGGCTGCGGCTGACGCTTTCCCGAGCACTGGAGGAAGCCGACCGGAAGAAGCTGCTGAGCGAGATCAATCCCGGGCGCCAGGAGGCGAAGCACCGGAAAAATGAGTCCGCCAGGAACAACTACTGACCCAGGAACTGGATAACATCTAAGATCGCTGCTGGGGTGCTGGTAGGCTATCACCTCCCCATACAATAATGTGGCCCTAGTTAGGTATAAAGTTGTCTGTAAACCGCTCAGAGACCCTTCGGGGTCAGAGCGGTATATAAGCTGAAAATAATAAATAAATAAATAAATAAATAAATAAATAAATAAATAAATAAATAATAGTTTGAGAAAGTGGATGACAGGCCACCCTTTAGACCTGTGACAGGAACAGCCACAGGAGTGCTTTGCAAGGGATTCAAGACGGAAAGGGCACATGTTTCAAGATAAACTATTATGTACTATTACCACACACAGGTCAGTGGTTTTTTCTAAGCAGGGCACTCTCTGCTATGTGCACCGGAAGGAAAAAATCCGAGAGGGGGTTTATTTCCAGCAATGCACAGATTTTACACTGTGGCACCCACAGCACCTTCAAGGAGACTTTCCAATCATGTGATAGTTTGTTGTTACATTTAAATGTTTTTGGAAGACAGATATCTTTGCATTCTGTATTACCAATGGGTTTGGATTTGTCAGTTGATCACGTATTATTATACCGTCCTTATTATAATAATATATGTTCTGAATGTATTATGACAATTTTTACAAATTCCCCAGAAGAGCAGACTGATTCAATACTTCCCTCCTCTTTTCGAATGCCTCTAATAAATTACTTGTAAGGTAACAAAAAAATTTATCATGGCTTAGGGTGCAATACAAAAGTAGACAGTTAAGTCTTCAAATAATTGACCCCCTCTATTGTGAAATGCATGTGAAAATTATGAAATGTTGAATTATAATGGCACATATAAGTCTTTTTTGTTAGCCTTGGTATTGTTTTTGTTAATACTTTTCAAGCTGATCTTATATCAAAATAAACTGAACAAACTGTACTGTGTTCAAGGCCTGTGGCCCAACACTGCAATGGACAGGAGAGAGACCAACGCCCTACCAAAGCTAGGAAGGAAGATGAAAGAGGTAGCTATAGAGCACGCACAAAACTATGGGGATAAGGGGGAAAGAAATAGGGGATAGTCCTTACATAGCCATATGTGAGGTTTCCTTTTGGAACGCCGGCCACAAAATCTGCAAGAAAGCAAAGAAAACAAGCCCGTCAACAACAGCAGAAGGGATGGATAGAGCCAGAAAGGCACCACAAATCGCACGATATAGTGCATAAAACAGAATCTGGGAAACCCAAAGCAAGTTTCTAGTCCCGTGGTAGAAGAAGAAAAATATGCCCATAAAACATGACAGCAAATGAGAAAATTGTTTATGGGTAAGTGTGCGGGAATTCTGTAAAGTCTGCCTGATATGATCTTATATCACAAATCCCCATCTCTATCCCAGTGCTCACACAAGTGTTCTAACCCCACATCTTATTTTTTCTAGCATTTCTTCTCCCCAGCCTCTAGTCAAAGAGGGGATATGGTAGGGGTTAGCATTGGTTTTGAGCTTGAGGGCACTGCGGGAGTTCTGACACAGAGTGGTGGGCGCAGACACAAAATGACCACCACAATATAGCTGCAGCAAGAGGCTTACCTTCCGACACACAGTGAAGATCCTTATGCTGTGGTAGAAGCTGGTGCCGAAGCAACATTAAAAAAAAACAACCCCTGCATAGCCAATGAAACCTCCAATGGCAAATCAGAAGCCTTACTGGGCAAAGGCCCCCTGGCACCACTCTCTTTCTAAAAATACTTGATGAGCACCAGGAAAGGTGTCGACAGAGGCGCTGGTGCCACGGGCACCATGCTGGGGTCCACTGGTATATGGTTTACCATTCATCTAAAACCACGTGATTACAAAAACTCATGCAAAATTTGCTGATTTGACGTGCCATTCTTTTTAAAGAATGCAATGAAGATGTGAGCTTTCTGATGAAGGGGCTACCTAACTCTGACTCTCTGGTCTCTGAAAGCTGTGCATGCACTAGCCCCACTAAATGCGCATGCCTTCACTCAGATCAAAGGTACCTTCAGTGGAGTCGTTGCTGAATTCACCCACAGCCACAGAGTAGCCTAAGCACAAAACAGAAGATAACAACATCATTCCGGAGAAGATTTTCAACACTGTTTTTCCTCCCACATCTATATTCCCACCCTTCCTTCAAGAAGACAACACACATGGATGGGCTTTACCCCTATCTTTTCCTTACAACAACCCTGCGAGGCTGTGGCTTAGGCTGCGAGGGCATGACGGAATGTGATCAAGTTTCACAGCCTCATCCAAAACCCAGGTCTTCCCAATCCAAATCTGGCACTCCTCTTGTGATGCCACATTGGGTCACTGGCAAATACGCCTACTAGGAGCCCCAGAGAGAGTTAGGCTCATTTCCCAGCATGCACTGCAATATCGCAGGTTGTCACAGGCACCGTGATGCCAAACGGCTCACTGGAACGTCCCTGAGAAGCGAAATCCTTAAGATTTTCTCCGCTTTTACATGAAATCGTCACTGTGCTGTGGGAAGCAGAATACAACCCTTGGGAAAAATAGCATGCCTACATCCCAGAAATAGTGTCAAGATCCAGGGGTGGAGGATGACCACTGGGACTCATAAACAAATATATGTATACTGAGATTGGAAATCGACTGATATCTGCCTGATCCGCCTACAGAAAAACAAATAAATGGGAACACAGTGTGAAGTACATCCTAAATACAAAAAAACCAAACTCTGTGATATATAGGCTACAGTAGCCTATATATCACGGTGACTGTTTTTTGTATTCAGGATGATTCGCCTACAGGGCAGGGCCCAGCGGCAGGAAGGGGGGGGGCTGACAGGTGGGTGATAGAGCTGACCATGAATGGGGGTGCATGCTGCAAACGGTAACAGAAGGACACTTCTGTGAGCTACGATGCTACCCCTGGGTACAGGATGGCTACTCTGAGATGTGCCTAAGAAAAAGGAATCTCATGTTTTAGTAACTGTTTAGTAACTGTTGTCAGTGACTATCGTGAGTGGCCAGGGGTTTACAATCTGCGAACTCCCATGAGAGATATATCCACCCATGAGAGATATCAGCTCTGCTACTCTTTTCACAAGAGCTTCCAGCAGGGTGTAACCAGGGAGAAATCAACAGCACCAGATCTTGCCGCTCACTTCAATTTCACACTCACCCCTCCAAACAGTCCAGAGCTAATTTGTGTGTGTGCTTGCGAGCCTAGAAGCCGTGGTGGCTTCTGGTGACCCCTAGTGGGGCTCTGCGTCCCGGCATTCCCTGGAGGTTCCTCTTCCAAGGACTTGCCAGGGTCAGCCCTGCTTAGCTCCCAAGATCTGATGAGTCTGGGTTTGCCTGGTATACACAGGTCAGGGGCGGAGCTAATTTTTAAGAGGGCCCATGTTTTTAACCAAGCAAGGACCTTAAGGCTCCACTCATGGCTCACTCCCTTATTAACCAAGACCCATGCCAAGGGCCGTTTAACCCCCTTTCTGCCAATTCAGTGGCCCATAACCCTTTTCCTTCTGTCTTGGCTCACATACAAGGGCAAACAGCTGATCCAAGGGAGACCCTTTCAAAGCCCAAGTGGCATTTGGACTAGTGGAAAGGGGATCAAGGACCTTTGCCTGCATCATAGCTTGACAAAAAGTCAAACTGCATAGTTAAGTGTGTTGGGATAGGGCTATCTTTGGGTCCACCCTCAGCTGTTGAACATATCAACGCGTTAAGCTGCCTCGTACTAAACCAGACCAACAGTTCATCATGGTTAGTATTGTCTACTCAGATTGGCAGTGGCTTTCCAGGTGCCTCCGCTAGACAAATTTCACATCACCAGGGATTGAACCGGGGACCTCTTGAGTGTCACTGAGCCATGGTCCCTCCCTCTTGGGTTTCCAGTCGCTTACCCTTGGTGTAGACTGATCTGAGGACGGAAGTAAGGTCAGGTATCCCAGAAAAATGAATGGCGTGACACAAGCCCAAAACTTGGATCCAGGATGCCTACCCACAGGGAACGGAAGAATATGAGGCCCCCCGGTGCGAAGGTGCCCACTTGGAGACAGCAGTATCCCTTCTTCCAAACACTCACCGAGGTAACTGTCATCAGCGCTGATGTGAGGGTCGGAGCGTGTAGCAAGCTGACCTTGGACCTCCAAGACGAAATATCCGGGGTCATAGGATTTCTCAATGGCGTCCTGTGTTGCTGATAGCACTTGGCCTGGGGGGAAAAAGAAAAAAGAAACAGGGTCATCAGTGGCTATTAGCCACAAGGTATAGATAGGGGCTCTGGGGCAAGTGATGCTCTGTCTACTTGGTGCTTGGGGGGGTCAACAGTGGGAGGGCTTCTAATGTCCTGGCCCCACTGGTGGACCTCCTGATGGCAGCTGGTATTTCTGGCCACTGTGTGACACAGAGTGTTGGACTGGATGCGCCATTGGCCTGATCCAACATTGGCATCTCTTATGTTCTTATGTCATGGTGCTCGGTTGAATCTGCAGGGAAGGAGATGACAAGGGAGAAGAAGAGAAGAAGAGACTGGATGCATACCCCATCCTTCACTTGGGAGTCTCAGAGCGGTTTACGGTCTCTAATCACTGCACTACAGGCCTCCTCTGGTGCAATCCCTGTTCTTCCTCTTCTTTCCCTTCCCTTCACTCAGAACTATGGCTTGGATCTTACATCACTGTTCGCCTCGATGTTCTCTCTGACCACTAAGAAGACTTTCCTTCCCCTATGATGCTCGCTTCCACCGGCACAAGCACTTCTGCGTGCATAATGGCTTCTTGAAAACACTGATCTCGCGTGCATGGAAGGCCAAGTGGCAGAGGAAGCAAGCCCCACTATGAGGAAAAGACTCCTTAGCGGTCAAGACGCTCGAGGAGAACCACGTCATGGAAGCCATGGCGAAGGCTCTTTCCAATATCCCTTCCTGTCATCAACTGGTTGACAAGGAAATGGGAGACAGCTAATTTTCCCTGGGTCTCTCCCCCTGTAGGCCTGCTCATCTGATACTCTTCTCTGCTCAAGAGAAGGTTTGGGGGCAGTGCAAGAGATAAGGCACAGAAAGGGACTCACCTTGCCAGAAATAGCTTCCAGGGCCACCGAGGACGAGCCGTCCAGCCTGCAAAGGGAATGGGAAGTGTCAGATCCCACGGAATCTATCCCTCAATCAGGTCTGACCCAGAAAATCAGATCCCAGACTTCATCAGACCCATTTGTAATCACTCCCTGGCATCATACATTGGTTCCCCCACCACCACCTTAGTATCTTCACCATAACCATGAAAAAGGGGCTGTGGCCCAGTGGTAGAATATTTGCTTTGCATGCCGAAGGCCCCAGGTTCGATCCACAGCATCTCTGGTTAAAAGGACAAGGTAAACTTCTGCCTGAGACCTTGGAGAGCCGCTGCCAGTCTCATTTAGACAGCACTGACCTCAATGGACGGAGGATCTGATTCAGTGCAAGGCAGCTTCATGTATTCAAAGTAAGTGATGGTCATGTCCCACAGGGAGCTTTATGGGTGAGCAAGGATTTGAATCCAGGTCCCCCAAGACCTAGTCCAGCATACTTCCCATGATGCCACTCTTGCTGTGCTGTCCAACCGCTGGGACTCCCCCCGTTTCATCTCTGGAGTCACCCCTGCCACACTAGGTCACAATGACCTCAGCAACCTCTCTGTGGCCTAGCCGGCTGCACTTCACAAAGGCCACTGAAGCCATCCCAGCTGTAGCCCGAAGGCCCCAAACTGCATTTGATCCTCCTCAGAGGGCACTCAGCTGAGCTGCACCATCCTCATCCATGTGCCTTGTGGCATCATTGTTAGTCCCGCGTTGAATGAGTAACTGCAAATCGCTCTGAGCCAGCAAGCTCTGCAGGATTGAGCGATTAATAATAAATTGAAGTGAAGATTATCTTTGGTGGCAGTGCTAACTGATCGAGGACAATGAACAGGGAGCAGTGACTGCAGAGAGAGCCCGACCATATAGAGAGAGCTTGAAACTAACGGACCGGATTGCTCCTAGCTCGGGTGCAGACGTGCCCGTACTTGAGAGGAAAGGGATCCCAAAGCAGAGCCCCACAAATTCCCGGCTACTCCCTTCTCCTGTGATGCATAACTGAGAAAGTTCGATTCCACAAACGCATCCCCCGCGTTAGACCATTACAAAGAATCAGAACCTCAGCCCATTTTTCTCCAGGCCAGTTTGGCAAGGGATTCTGGAGGGTTTTTTGTGACCTGGGTATGGAACGGGTCACTGGTGGTGTGGGAGAGGAGGTATTTGTGAATTTCCCGCATTGTGCAGGGGGTTGGACTAGATGACCCTGGAGGTCCCTTCCAACTCTATGATTCTATTGTGACTGAAAGCAGCACTCTAGGGTCTCCAGCCAAGATCCTTTAATTCAATTAGTTTTTCTGCCTTCTGGCTGTTTTAAATTGCAATTTTAATTCATGGCGCTTTCTGTGTTTTATGTCCTGTTTACACTGTAAACTACTTTTAAGTTCTGCATGGTAGACAGGCAGCTAATACGTTTTAAATAAAATAAAGAATAATAATTCGAAATGCCAAGGATTGAACTTGGGACTTCCTGCATGTTCTTTATCGAGACGAGGCATGCCGCCCCAGACCGTCCGGTACCTCCACTGGGTGCTGATAGGGATTGTCCCCCACCCTGTGTTTCTGTGGCAATAGATTAGGCATTGAGAATCAAGTGTAAGCCGCTCAGAGACCCCTTAGCGGGGGTTCAAGCGGGGTAATAAATCGAATAATAAATAAATAAATAAATAAATAAACCCTGGCCCTTCCCCTAGTGGTGGATGGCATATATTATCACCAGTATGCAAAGACAGGTTGGAGCTCTCCCCCAAGTGTGTTTTTTTTAAAATGGGAAAATAATTTAAATGGACAATCCATCTACAAGGTTGTTATTTTTCTTGAATATTTCTTGAACTTCTTATCCCTCTCCCAAAATACTAGAATTCGAGGGCATCCGATGAACGCAGTAAGTTCAGGACGGACAAAAGGAAATACTACTTTACACGGAGAGTGATTAAAATGTGGAATTTGCTGCCAGAGGATGTCGTGATGGCCACAGGAATAAACAGTTTTAAAAGGGGATTAGATAGATCCATGGAGGATAAGTCTATCAGTGGCTACTAGCCATGGGGACTGAGGGGAACCGCCACATTCAGAGGCACTGAGCCTCTGAATCCTAGAGCCAGAAGGCAACATCAGGGGAAGGCCTCGGCCTCTATCCCGTTGTTGGCCCTCCAGAGGAACTGGTTGGCCATTGTGTGGGACAGGATGCTGAACTAGATGGACTACTGGTCTGATCTAGCAGGGCTCTTATGTTCTAGTATGATCCCGACTATCGGGGCCTCACTGCCTGTCCCCCCCCACACACACTTGTATGAATGACTGAACCAAGTACTCCAAGGATTTATACAGGATGTCCCCTTTGTTTAGCAAGCTATTACAGATATTATCACAGTCCCTGCATGGGCCTATTCCAGTTTCAATTTACAGCTGCTGTATGCTGGTGGTCACCGTGCCCATTCTGTTCTTTTATGAGCAGTTCCCACAGGGGGTGGGGTGGGGTGGGGTGGATTCCCATTCCTGTTTCCAAATAAAGGAACTTAGCACCCTTATTAGCCATGCTCTCACCAGGGACTGGTAACTTACCTTTGTGAATTCAGCGCTGAATCCACCCTGGCAGTAACCCTGTCCACGAGCCGAGTTCAGGTCTAGCAGAGAGAAAGTGAGGTGGGACATCAGAAGGGCTGATAAAGGAGCAGTACAGAATATTTCTTGAACACAAGGTAACATTTTTCTTTAAAGTGTTCGTTGCGCAACCACAAAATAATGCACTGGTAACACCAAGCCTGATCTCATCAGTTCTCAGAAACTAAGCAGGGTCGGCCCAGATTACTACTTGGATGGGAGAACACTGAGGAAATCCGGAGTGGCTATGCAGAGGCGGGCCCCCCCCCCCCCCCGTTTCTCTCTTGCCTCAAAAAATCTATGGCTCCAACTGCATGGCCCTTTCTACCAACACCAAACCTGGATTTTTTAGCTTGATCTAAACAAGCTTTGTTTGGAGCTGCGGTGGCTCAAGTGGTTAAGACGCTGAACTGCAGGCTGTGGAAGGTCGGTAGTTCAGCAGTTTGAGACCTGGGTGCCACATGACGGAGTGAGCTCCCGTCTCTAGTTCCCACTCCTGCCAACCTAGCAGTTCGAAAGCAAGAAATTGCAAGTAGACAAATAGGTACCACTTCGGTGGGAAGGTAACAGCGTTCCTTGCGCCTTGGTGTTTAGTCATGCCGGCCACATGACCACGGAAACGTCTCTGGACAGCACTGGCTCTTCGGCTTTGAAACGGAGATGAGCACCGCAACCCTGGAGTCGGATTCGACTGGCTTTCGAGCAAGGGAACCTTTACCTTTACCTTTAAACAAGCTTTTATTTCTCAGGTGTGCTATGGACAGGTTCTTTCCCTTCTTTTACAGTCCATCAGGCTGCCGTAAAGAACAGAAGGGAGTTCTGGCTACAGCTTGCCAGGACTCATCAAGGCTTAACAGCATTACTAGTATAATTAGCAAAGTGCTTAAAAACGAAGTAGGCACCGCACAGAGATAAGTATATGGTGCGGCCGCCAGGCTTACCTACAGACTAGTTTATCTCCAGAGCACAATTTCCTTATTTACATCTTTCCGCCACCTGCCACCCAAGGCAACATACAAGTCCTAACTAAATGCAAACAGCATTTAGTGTGGAAATGCCCTCTTCCAAAAACATGAAAAGCGCCACTCAAGGATGCTGAAGAGCATAGGCAGTGGGCCATTTCCCTTATCGCCCTGTATATCCAGTCTTCCAAAATGCAGAAAACAGACCATGTACACAAGTACCTCTCATTTAAAAAAACAAACAGTGATCAGGCACTAGCACACCATATCATTTTGCCTTGGAAGCACAGAAGCTTTACGTAGTATCCCTGATCCTCCACATTTCCCGGTTAAGGGGAATAAGTTGTTCAAACAAATTACAAAGATGACCTGGTTCCAATGGTAATGAGAGAAAGAAATTTCACTTACAGAGATAGAAGCACATCTTACATAACATAGTCACGTAGGTACATTTAATTTATTGTGAACAGATTAACTTCAAAAATATTAACTCGCTACAGCTCCAAGCCCAAATAAGAGAGAGAAGAAGAAAAGAGGTCCTATATAAGATGAAAGAGCAAGCAAGGACCAAAGAGGCTCAACATCTGACCGAGGAGAGGGCGGGGCCAACTGCCAAGTGTACCCCAGTGAGAGAATTCTCTTAACCCTTTCCCCTCCCAGATCCTCTTGCATGCAGAGTGAAAATATCCGATAGTATGCAAGGGCCCCCGTTGCTCTCATTTAAAAAAGCAGTGATCATGGACTAACACACCAATGCGGAGGGGGGCCCTCCATTATCATTTTGCCTTGGAAGCACAGACTTTTACACATTATTCCCGATCCTCCACATTTCCTGGTTCAGGGGAAAACGCTGCTCAAACAAATTACAAAGATGACCTGACTCCAATGGTAACGAGGGAAAGAAATTTTACTTGCAAAAATAGAAGCACATCTTACATGACATATTCATGTAGGTACATTTAAATTATTGTGAACAGATCATCTTCAAAAAGGCTAACTTACTACTGCAATGTCCAATGAGAGGGTGGGGCCAACTGCACCCAAGTGAGAGAATTCTCTTAACCCTCTCCCTCCCAGATCCTCTTGCATGCAGAGTTAAAATATCCAATAGTATGCAAGGGCCTCAGTTCTTCTCATTTAAAAAACAAATGAACAGTGACCAGGTACTAACACACCAACAGGGAACTCAGTGCTGCCCTGGGGCAACAGGGCATCATAAGAACATAAGAGGACTCCTGCCGGATAAGTCCTGCAGTCCATCTAATCCAGCATCCTGCCCTGGCCTGAATAGCCCAGGCAAGCCCGATCTCGTCAGATCTCGGAAGCTAAGCAGGGTGGACCCTGGCGAGTACTTGAATGGGAGACCTCCTTGAAATACCAGAGCCAGGAGGCGGGGGCAGGCTTTATTCAGCCACCTCTCTGAATATCCTCCAGGCCCCCAGTAAGGGTCAGTCACCAGAGATCACCATGTCTTCCAGGTGCACACACATTCAGTCACCAGAGGTTGCTATGACTTCCAGGTGCACACACACACACTCATATGCACACACACACATGCACACATAAAAAAGCAAAACAACAACAAAAATCCAGCATCTTGTTTTGCACAGTGGCCAACCAGTTGCACTGAAGGACCAACAAAAACAGCACAGAGGCCAAGACCTCCAGGCACTGGTATTCAGAGGTTTACTGTCTCTGGATGCAGAGGCTCCCTTGAGTCACCACAGTTCCCTTGACGAAGGGAGAATTGATTCGCAAAAGCTTATACACTGGAAATCTTATTGCTCTTTAAGGTACTACCTGTACTCAAATCTGGCTCTTCTACTGGAGACCAACACAGCTACCCACCTGAAACTATGGTTCCTTCATGAACCTGTCTAATCCCTGCTTAAAGCCATTTCCCTAGAGATTTTAGCTGCCTCTTTGCAATTTTTCTCGGCTATCTGGCACCAGCGATCCTAAGAAGAGCAGGGAAAGGGTGCTCGACACTCAAAGGGAGATTCAAATGCCAGTGAAACCTGGACTCCCGCCTTTTCCAATGGGCCTTTCTCTAAAAAAGCTCTGGTTCTCTCTTAAGGCTACTGGGGGTGGGTCATCCTATGTACATTCAGAGAAGTGGGTGTGGGAAAAGCTGCTGCTATTTCCTTTGGGGCACCTCTGCAGTGAGGGCTGGAAGCTGGCTCCGCAGGAGCTGTGCAAACCAGGAAGAGCAGTGCTTGCTGAGACTGGATCTCACTGCACAGCAGGAATGCAGGGAGGGTAGTCAAGTGGACTGGCCTGCACTGACCCCAGAAGAAATCACAGTGCTGGATCCAAAAGGTAGAAAAGGAGGGCAGCAGAAAACAGAGAAGATGGTTAGCAACTTTAAATCGGGATACCCACAAATCAACATGGGATGAAAGCCCAGGATGAGAAACTGATGAAAGTTGAAAAGTCGACGGATGATATTTTTTGAGATGGGCAAAACCCAAGCATTTTCTCTGATCAAAAAGTGAGTCCTGGACATCGACCGTAGTAGTTTGATTCGGAGAACCCACAGAGTATGCTCACCCCTATTTTTGGGTCCTTCTTACACAAAATCTTTCCCCCCCCCCTTATAGGTACTACCTTACCATCCCATGTTATTGCAGAGCTTTTTCGTTTCCAAGACTGAACATTATACCTACAATGGTTTTGCAAGGGAGATTTTTGTATCGGCCCTTCACTGACAGAATTTGCCCTTGTGGCCTTAACAGGATTGATACATCCTTTCATGCCCTGCTGGAATGCAGATTTTTTGAGATTATGAGGGATTACTATATTAAGCCTTTATCCAACCAATCGTTCGGAAACCCTGACTCTTTTGCTCAGTGATAAGGATCCCAAGATCAATCTAGCAGTTGCAAAATTTGTCTCTGTCCTTTCAGCCCTTGCATCTAAAAAATAAGAGATAAATGTTTTCTGCTCCTACAGATTTGTGAATCAGTGAGCTTCTAAGGGTACAGAAGGAAGCACTATCTATTTCAGGGCTCTTAGCTGTGGTTGCAGTCACTTCCTCCTCAGGACCTTGCAACACTGATCAGCTTCCCAGACAGTCAATTCTGCTGGCACACACGACTGAATGAATCATTTGCATGACTCAGTATTTCCAAACAGTATGGTACAAGAGAACTGCTAGAAGGCCATGAGAAATGTTAATTGGGGGGGGGGGGGAATTAAAGATGCTCATTTGCCTAGGGAAGAGTCTTCTTGCTGCATCTCTGCATAAGTCACTGTTCTGGGCTAGATCAAGATGGGTAGCCATGTTAGTCTGTCTGTAGCAGTAGAAAAGAGCAAGAGTCCAGTACCACTTTAAAGACTAACAAAATATGTGGCAGGGTATGAGTTTTCGTGAGTCACTGCTCATTTCTTCAGATACAGCTAGAATGGGAGTCCATCTGTTCTATTTATTGGAAAGCGGAGTGCTTTCAGATGTCAAATGACATTAGCAGGAGTGATTGGATTTAGGTGCGATACACAGAGGGGTAATAGGCATGGAGAAATCAGCATTGGTAATGAGACAGGAAACCTAGGTCTCGATTCAGTCCAGGTGGATGCATTGTCTTCAGCTTCATTATCAATTGCAGTTCAGCAGTCTGTGGGGTTCCCATGAGTCAGCTATTTGACTTGACAGCAAAAACAACAACAACAACAACAGGCTCCTGTGCTAGAAGTACCTCCGTGTATTCTACACCTTCTTCCACTAGCATAAGGTATAGAGCCAACAACGCTATTTTGTTCTTGCTACTTGTCTGTGTAGCTACAGTTAGTCTGCCATACCTGCAGGGAGGAGAAAGAGGAGGAGGAGGAGGAGGAGGAGGAGAAGAAGAAGAGTTGGATTTATACCCCACCCTTCACTCGGAGTCTCAGAGTGGCTTACAAGCTCCTTCCCTTCCCCTCCCCACAACAGACACCCTGTGAGGTAGGTGGGGCTGAGGGAGCCCTGAGAGAACAGCTCTGAGAGAACTGTGACTGACTCGAGGTCACACCAGCAGCTGGCTGCATGTGGAGGAGTGCGGAATCAAACCCGGTTCTCCAGAATAGTCTGCTGAGCCAGCCGAGTAGAGCTACTGGAGAGCCCGTTCCCCCCCAGTGCCACCAGCCCCGCCAACACTGCCTCTCCTGTTCAAGTGGGTGGGGAAGGGAGCAGAAGCCACTGGCCCACACTGCACGAGTCAGGCAGGTGGTGGGTAGGCTGGCAAGTGGCAGGCCTGGAGGGCAAGCGGGGTGGGGGAGGCAAGGATGGGATTTCCCTGCTCCCACATTACCTGGCACTAGCTTGTGCAATGAGCCTTGCATTAACGGAACCCCTCTCCATTGACGCGCTACCACCATCTTCTTAAAAGCGCTCCACTGGCATTCGGTTGGAGCTAAAAGGTAAAGGTTTCCCTTGCTTGAAAGCTACTCGAATCCAACTCTAGGGGGCGGTGCTCATCTCCATTTCCAAGCCAGAGAGCCAGCGCTGTCCAAAGACTTCTCTGTGGTCGTGTGGCCAGCACGACTAAATGCCCAGGTGAACAGAACACTGTTACCTTCCCACCCAAGCGGTACTTATTTATCTACTTGCCGAACTGCTAGGCTGGCAGGAGCTGGGGCCAGAGACGGGAGCTCACTCCGTCACGTGGCACTAGGGTCTCGAACTGCCGAGCTACCGACCTCCTGGACTGCAGCTCAGCATCTTAACCTTAACCTACACCTCCATCAATATACATCACAGTCAAGTAGAAAAGTCCCTCTGCTTCACTGCTGCGGATCAAAAAACTGGCATTACTGGGCCACGTAAGAGTATGAGACAGGGTTCTGTAAACCCGGGGAAAGCTCCGGGCGTGCAGAAAACACACATAATTCAGTGGGAAGGAAGACCCCCCCTCCCCCAAACGAGTTCCTTCATACCGGAGATCTCACAGGAACACCTTGTGAGATCTTGGATGCCAAAACGAAGATGATTTACTTCACCAACCCCCAAAAGGCATGATGGGGTGGGAAGGAAGGGGCAGAACCGGCAGTGTGAGGTTGGAAGGGGATGGGAGGAGAGTGAAGCAACAAAAAGCCAATGGTGGAGGGGCAGGAGAGAATGGGCGGGCAGAAAGATCGGGCAAGTAGGCAGGTGGGAGCGGATGGAGAAAAGAGAGAGCAGGTGCAGGGAAAGTGGAGACAGATTGGTGGGCTTGAGCCAGTGTGGTGCAGTGATCAGAGTGACAGTCTAGGATCTGGGAGAGCCAGGTCCCAATCCCCACTCTTGGGCCATTCACACACACTCATCCTAACACACCTCACAGGATAGTTGCACGAGGATAAAATGGAGGTGACTGATGTAAGCCACTCTGGGACCCCCCAAAGCTGGGGTATAAATGAACAAAAAATGAATTGGGAGTTGAGGGGAGGGGGTAAAGTGGAGCTGGAGCAAAAGGTGGAGGGGGGCTGAGGCTGCCAGACAGGACAGGGTTGCTGTTCCTCTGTAAGCCTTCGTGGGCCCCATGCTCACCTTCACCATCAACAATGCAGACTACAATCCCCACTTCACCCCAAAGCACTGCTGGATGGAAATGCAAAGCATATGAAGGGGAAGGAACACTTTTTCCCCATGAAGAAAGGTTAAAGCGCTTGGGGCTCTTTAGCTTGGAGAAACGATGGCCGAGGGGTGACATGATCGAGGTTTATGATTATGCATGGGACAGAGCAGGTAGAGAAAGAGGTACTTTTCTCCCTTTCTCACAATACAAGAACTTGTGGGCACTCAATGAAACTGCTGAGCGGTCGGGTTAGAGCAGATTAAAGGAAGTACTTCTTCACCCAAAGAGTAATTAACACATAGAATTCACTGCCACAGGAGGAGGCGGCAGCTACAAGCATGGAGTTGGATAAACATATGGAGCAGAGAGAGTCAGCTATCAGAAAAAGCAGAGATGGAAAGACAATGGGTCTACAGCTGGTGGTCCATCAGCTTCTGCTGTGGCCTAGCTAATGGCCAGCAGATCTCCGTGACATCCTAATTAATTAAGTAAGTAATTAATTAAGGCTTATATCCTGCCCTATCCCACAAGTGGGTTCAGGGCAGCTCACAACATATAAAATATACAATAACATAGGAATGAACATATAATTAAAACCAGTGCTTTTTTGTAGAAAAAGCCCAGCAGGATCTCATTAGCATAGAAGGCCACACCCAGCAGCAGGAACATATTAGCATATTAGGCCACACCCCTGATAACGCAGCTCATTAGCATATTAGGTCACACACCCCTGCCTTCCCCAGGGGGGCATTTAAATGCCTCCCCGATCCTTTCAGGGGGGGCCCGCCCCCCACCTCGGGGTCGCTCTCCAGGCCTTCCCTGTGTAGCCAGGCACGCAGAGGTTTTGGCTGTAGTGGGCATGGCCAACTCTGAAGCCAGCCGGAACTCCGTTCCTGTGCGTTCCTGCCCCAAAATAGCCCTGATTAAAACCAAATTTAAACAAATAGATCAAGATGGCCACTAAGATAAAAACAACAACTCCAGAGCAGTCCATAGTGTCTCCTGCAAGATGTTAGTCAAGTACTAAATTTCTGTGGAATGCTGCGCTTCATGCCAGCCCACAGTGCCAATGTCACGCAGCCACACTGACTTTGCTTCCAAAACGTTTCTGCAGCAATCAAAAGCGATAGCGTAAATATGCTGCGCAAGCTCTGAGCGCAGCTCGAGGTCAAAGTCATCCGCCAGCTCCCATACTTGCACTCTCTAAGTTCCACCCCTCCATTACCTGAGCGGCAAGGTGCATATTCCACAAACTTGGTAAAGTTGTTGACCGAGAGGTAGCAGGTGCCCACAACCTCGCGCTCCGGCTCTTCCTTGCTTGTCCGCCAGCTGTACAGGGGGGCACAAGCCTAGGGAAAGAAGGTCAGCCCCGGTAAGCAAAGACAGCCTTATCTTGTGTGACGCAGCAGAAGTCACCTCTGTCACATCAGCTTCCAGAGTCTAAAACTGCAAATTCATCATCCTGGCTTCTGTGCATTCCCATGCTGGGACTGTGCATGTACATGCTGGCCAGTAGGTAAGTGCAACCCTGTTTTCATCTTCAGTCTTCTGTGCAGACCTACATTGGGACTGAGCACGTGCAGGCCTACCAGCCAGCCTGCACATACATAGTTCCAGTGTGTGCTTGCACAGAAGACACTTGATAAAACACGGTTACAGGTAAGTGCAACCTTGTTTTCCATAAAAGCAGCCGCTACCCTATATCTGCTAGGGTCATTCCATTAAAATACAATTCAATACAATTTTAATGCTAAGGAGGTCTAATGCTAAGCTGCTTGTTTGGCTTGTGAAGTTTTCTGTTATTTATTATGCTATTGGATATATAGAGATTGCATTGCAAAAGACAGAGACTTTGTTAGCATTAAAATTGTATTGAACTATATTTTAATAATACATAGATAATTCTTAGAGTTATTGAATAATTGATCTTGGCATTCTCTTCATTTGTCAGTTACACACGCTGAGCGTCCCGATTTTGCTGTATAGGATTATTCCATGGCCAGTCACATCTCCCAACTCCCCCTCCTATAAGCAGCCAGCTAAGCCCGTAATAACTCTACAGTAGTGGTGCTGAGCTGTAGACCGGAAGGTCTGTAGTTTGGCAGTTCGAGACCCGAGTGCCACGTGACGGAGTGAGCTCCCATCTCTGGCCCCAGCTTCTGCCAACCTAGCAATTCGAAAGCAAGAAATTGCAAGTAGATAAATAGGTACCGCTTTGGTGGGAAGGTAATAGTGTTCCGTGCACCTTGGCGTTTAGTCATGCCGGCCACATGACCACGGAAACGTCTTCGGACAGCGCTGGCTCTTCGGCTTGGAAATGGAGATGAGCACCGCCCCCTAGAGTCGGATTCGACTGGCTTTCGGACAAGGGAAACCTTTACCTTTACTTTACCTTGGTGGTGCTCAAATGGGGCACCAGAACACATTAGGTATGTTTCAAGAGTGGCTGAAAAACCGCCTTGAAATATTAACCTGCCATATTGAATGCAGTCACCACTCTGTGTCCCTCGGATGGGGTTATATTCTGTGCAACAGTCATCTCCCCTCTCTGTGCATTATTCCAACGGAGGACGGTGAACCAGGACTCCCTGAGGCAACCTCCATTCTAGTTGGCAAGCACAAGAGAATCCCAGCAGTATTGTCCTTTACCAGAAAGCACAGTCGCATTGTTGACTCTCAGCTGACTGGTCAAAAGGAAGAGCTGGTGCAAAAGAATTAATATGAACTAAGCCATGTCACACTTGCGATGGGGATGTCAATTCATTATTCTGGGCAGGGCTTTTTTTGTAGAAAAAGCCCAGCAGGAACTCATTAGCATAATAGGCCACACCCAACAGCAGGAACTCATTAGCATATTAGGCCACACCCCTGACAGCACAGCTCATTAGCATATTAGGCCACACACCCCATGTTACCATTAGTGTGGTCATCCAGCCACACCCACCTTTTGCTTCTTATTCTCTTTACCTTGTTTGTTGTCAAAACCCAGGGCCTTTTTTTGTAGCAGGAACTCCTTTGCTTGTTAGGCCACACACCCCTAATGTAGCCAATCCTAATGAGTTCCTGCTGTTGGGTGTGGCCTATTATGCTAATGAGTTCCTACTGGGTGTGGCCAACTCGGGAGCCAGCCGGAACTCCGTGCCTGTGCGTTCCTGCCCAAAAATAGCCCTGATTGGGACATGATCAGGAAACAACAACGTACGTTTGAAGGTCTTCCCTCTATTTTTTACCCAAAGAAAAATCCTGTTATCACTCCTCTGCTCCACTTACTGTGGGAATTTAGAAAATGGGGGAAATTAACGGCAGTTTGCAGCTCAGCAATGCTGGGGGTGGGGGTGGGGGTGGGGGAGAGAACATTCCCAGTGCTAGAAACAGTCCTTATAGTCATCTGCCGGCTGGCTCGTGGTAGAATTATTTATTGGGCACAGAATTTGGCAGGCCGAAACAACTCTCAGTTCTTGTGTATGTAAAAAAGACTCAAGTTTCTGGTCTTCATGGCTAAAAGTGAAAGTGAGCATGGCTTGAAAGTGAGCAGTGCCCAATGAGATCTCGGAAGACCAAGAGGTAGGAAGGGAAGGGCAACAATATTTCCAGCAGACAAAAACATCAGGGCTTTAATGCCCTGCGCAGTTCTTTCCCCCTCCTCTTGGATACTATAGCAGAATGAAGTATCCAAGTGAGCAATCTGCGTGTAGATTTATATAGGCCCCAATATTTTGATTTTCCCTGGTTTTTGTTAGCATGTAGCACACTTTGTACAGCTAAAGTGCTTTATAACAACTTTGCTCTCTCCACATTCTGCTGGTCTGAATGCCTCCACGGGAACAGAACGGACCCAGCCTTGTTAAGCTGTTGCTGCAATAAGGGGAGCTTAAAACTGTTGTGTGTGTGTGTGTGTTTAGTAGAGGTGAGGAGTCATCCCTCCACTGCACAGTTTGGAGAAGGCCTTGAGCCTGTGACAAAGGCCTTAAGCCTGAAATTGCTAGGAGAAGCTAGGACCAGAGGGAGGCAAAACACAACAATATAGTGATAACCCATCTAAAAATACTCGGCTAGCCCTAAGGAAGCTACAGAGCAATTGTTCTGTGCTGCCACAAACAACTGGACAAGAGGCCGTTGCTTTCAAAGGCAGGAAGGCAGGCTTGAGGTTAGATATGAGAAGGGAAAAAACAAACACTCAAAGAGCAAAGGGGACAAGTGGCCTGTACTGTCTGGTACGCTCAGTTTGGGACTCAGATATCAGGTTGGTAGGAAGGGAGGACAGATCAGACCAGTTTCTTTTACTGGGCCTTGTTTGGAGGGGGGGGAATCAAGGAGTGCTGGCCACAGGAGTTCAAAGGCTTCGGCAATAAGTAGACCAAGCCTTCTGACTCCCCCTGGTTGCAGGAACATAGCAATGCCACTCCCTATGGGAGGGGCTTAAGCCTACAGAGGACTAAACGCTGTCAGAGTTACCGCCTGAGATATTTTTAAGCAGACAGCCTTGCCATCTGTTCCCCCCTTAAGGCAAAAGACCAAGCGCAGTGGCCGCGGGACTGGACAGGGGGCTTGCACTTTTGATTCATACAGGCTCCTTGCTTGTATTTTTGGCTAAGCATTAGGAAGAATTTCCTGAAAATTAGAACATTTCCTCAGTGGAACAGGCTTCCTCAGGAGGTGGTGGGCTCTCCTTCCTTGGAGGTTTTCGAACAGAGGCTAGATGGCCATCTGACAGCAATGCTGATTCTGTGAATTTAGGCAGACCATGAGAAGAGTTGCCTCAGTGCTTAGTTCTCCTGGCCCTTTCTGACACGCCCAGGGAAATGCTGATTGCCACTTTGGGGTCAGGAAGCAATTGTTCTCCAGGCCAATTTGGAGGGGCTTTTCCCACCTTCTGAACATGGAGCAGGGGTCACTGGGTATGTTTGTGTGTGGGGTTTCTGAATTTCCTACATTGTGCAGGGGGTTGGACTAGATGACCCTGGAGGTCCCTTCCAACTCTATGATTCTATGATTCAGTGCCTGCATTTGGCAACCCTAAAATGAAAATGTTGAGAGTAATGCCTGGCCAGTTTGGTCATTGGGAAA